>NW_008348218.1:328226-345776 GCF_000622305.1 Nannospalax galili | reverse complement strand
CTATGAATGAATGAACATTAAAAAAGGAATAAGTGAAAAAAAAATTAGATTTTCTTATTCTTAAATGATTTAGCTGATAACAGTTCAAACAGTGAAAGGATCAATGGCTGATAGGGACGGATGACAAGCAGATGGTAGATAGATGATATATAGATGCAGTTCTATATGTGTGCTTTGCACAAGTGAATTGACAACAATGATTCAGGGGATAAGATGGAATTAAAACTACCCATGAAGCGAAAAAAAATTAGATTTTCTTATTCTTAAATGATTTAGCTGATAACAGTTCAAACAGTGAAAGGATCAATGGCTGATAGGGACGGATGACAAGCAGATGGTAGATAGATGATATATAGATGCAGTTCTATATGTGTGCTTTGCACAAGTGAATTGACAACAATGATTCAGGGGATAAGATGGAATTAAAACTACCCATGAAGCAGTGCATATTGGAAGGGATTGGGATTCAGTATAAATATGTTATAAACTCTAGGATGAATAAAAATAAAAGAGGAAATACAAGTAATATGCTAAAAAGGGATATTGGAACCATATAAAACACTCAGTTAAAACCATACATGCATGTACAGAAATACACATGCAAGACAAAACAAGTAAAACAGTCTAACAATAGGAATAAAGGCCAAAGTCAACAAATACAAAACCATAGCAAATATGATCGCTATTCACCCAACTGCTAGTATTTCCTTTGAATCTTAACCAATTTAATGAGACATTGTTAGAATGGATGAAAATTAAGACTAAACTATGCATTTCCCACAGAAATGCCACTTAAATATAAGGACACACACAGATTCAACGTAAAAGCTAACATTAATAAAAGTAGAGTATTAACTCCAGAAAGCATGCCCATGGAGCGAGCAAACTGATCTTGCCTAAGAGGAATGTTGCCAAGTAATAAGGACATGATTCTTCCAACAAGACACAGCAATCTTTAAGACATACATGTTAACAATGGAACAAGGAAGCAGGTGAAGCAGCCTAAGAGAGCTGCAAGGAGCAGAAGGTAAATCTCGTGCTGGAAACCTCAACACTTCTCTATCAGAAATGGACCAATCCAACATGCAAGAAATCAATAAGGACATAATTCAGCTCAACAGCACCATGAATCAGCTGGACACAGGGGTATCAATAGAGTATCTCCTCTAAAGGCAGTAGAATGCATATTATTCTCTAGCTCATATGGAACGTTTATGAATACAGGTGCCATTCTAGACTTTAAAACATACTCGAACACATTTGAGAGAATAGAGCTGGTACAACGTCTGTATCTGTAGACTACAGTGAAATTAAGCTAGAACTCTCTAATATGAAGATATCTGGAATATCCCCAAATATTTGGGAATTAAGTAACACAATTCTAAATAACATGGATTAAGAAGAAATCTCATGAAAAAAATCGAATTAAATAAGTGTACAACTTGCAAGGTTTGTGGGAAACATAAGGTTTTATATCAGTGAATGTCATATATTAATAGAAAGTATGAAGAATCCAAAATTAATCATTTATGTTTCCATCAGAGGAATCTAGAGAAAGAAGAGTAAGTTAATCTCAAAGTAAAAAGAAGAAAAGAAATAATAAAAGCTGATCAGGTATTAATGAACTTGAAAAATGGCAAATCAATGGAGAAAAAGTAATGAAAGAGCTAGTTCTTTAGAACAGTCAATAAATTGATAACCTCAAGCCCACTTAAGAAATAGACTATAAATGGACTATCTGAAGATTTACTTTATTTTTTAAAATTATATGTGTGTGTGTGTGTGTGTGTGTGTGTCTATACTCCTAAGTTCAGATGTCCATGAAAGTCAGTCTATCTCTATCCCTTGGAGATACGGGCAGTTATGAATCACCTACTAGAAAACCAACTTGGGTCCTATGGAAGAGCAGAACACAGTCTTAACTACCGAGGCTTCAGGAAATTTAGGTCAGGAAATTAAGAGGGAGTGGGGGCGGACCGTGGAGGGAATTGGAGGGGGAATGGAAGAGGCAGAAATCATATAAATACTATACTCATGTATGAACTTCTCAAAATATTAAATTAAAAGAAGAAATGGAAAGTGTATGGATTGGGAAAGCAAAAATGAAACAGTCTTGTTCACAGATCATATGACCATGACATGATCATCTGTAATAAGGAATCTTAACTGATAAGAAACATCTTGGAATTGATTGAGGATGAAAGCAAAATGATGGGATAAAGATTAATACACAAAAGTGGATTGACATCCTATTTAGATGCAATGAAAATATAGATTTTTGAGATAAAAAATACAATACCATTTACATAAACTGTAAGGAAAGAGAAATAGTTATAACAAAATGTTTATATATATATATGCTCTTGTTAGAACTCCCAGCATTACACTGGCTGGAAGTGTCAGAGAAGGCATCCATGCCTTGTGGAATTTTAGAAGAAATGATTTTAGTTTTTTCCCGTTGGTAATGACAATAGTTGTGAACTTCTTCTACATCTAAGTTGTTGAGAGAACTTTTTCTAATCAGGAAAGGATATTAAACTTTAAGTTTTTCCCACAAGTCTATTGAGGTGTTTTATTTCTTATTTTGTTAATGTTGTATATCCCAGCGATTGAATTTCATAAGCTCTTTTGTGGTTTATATATTTTTATTTTATTACATGAATCTCTGCATGTGTACCCATGATTCCAGTATCCACAGAGCCTGGAAGAGGGTGTTGGATCCCATGAAACTGGAGTTATGGGTAGTTGTTGGCTGCCATGTGGGTGCTGGACACTGAACCCCAGTCCTCTGCAAGAGTAGCAAAAGCTCTTATCTGCTGAACCATCTCTCTAGCACTGATTTTCATATATTAAATCAAATTTAAACCTGATTATAAAAGACATAAAATAAAAATATTATTTAGTATTTACGTATTATATTAATCAAGGTTCACTGAAGAAAGATAACATGTAGAATGAATATATAAAATGAATAGATGTATCTGCTCAGTTTGCTGTGAATGTGAAACTGCTCCAAAATTGTCTGTTGCAAAATAAAAATTAGAGAGAGCCTCCATAGCTTCCTTTAGTCATTAAGAACATGTGAAATGTGCGTGCGTGTGTGTGTGTGTGTGTGTGCATGTGCATGAATGTTTGTGATGTCATGCTTTGAATGTTTGTGCCACATCCAATATTCGTGCTGTAACTTGATCACTTGATTGGAGGTTCTAATAAGAGACCTCATATACTCGGCTGGAGAAGTCTCTATGGAAATACCCTCTTCTTCAGCTGACTCTGCAGGTTGAGAAGGGATGCACCTGTTGTGGCTAGGGAGGATGGCAGCACCTGCCTAGCTCACCAGGTCAGCTGAATCAGCCCTGGTGAATGGGGTGGCAGATAGCTCAACCAGCTCACCTCACATCCTCATAGCTTAATTCTTCTGGTGGTAGTATTAAGAGGTGGGACCTTTGAGCAAATGTTTATGTTGTGTAGGCCTTGCTCTCAGGAGTGGCTTAGAGCTGAAAAACATCTGGAGTGAGAACTTCCGTAGGCTTAGCCCCTTGCTCTTTTTTTTTTGTCCCTTTTTGTCTTTCTTTGATGTGAGGACACAGTTCACCCCCTTGCAGGACACAGAACCAGGTACCCCCAGCTTGGAAGCAGAAATCAGCTCTCATGAGACAGAAAACTTGCTGGCTTATTGATCTCTGATGTTTCAAGAATGGATTAAAGTAAATTTCCATTATTTATAAATTGCCCAGTTTCCAACATTTTGTCATGGAAGTGTGAAAAGTCTAAGGTAGTCTTCCAGACTAAAGACTGAAAGAGCACTGTCAGCATTTACAACATTCACGTAGGATTGCTGTGAGAAATCTGGGGCATGAGCCCATATTTCAGTTTGACAGTGTACATCCACACAGGCAGTGACACTGTGGATGGTTCTAAACATAACACTAGATTTTTCCAAGAAGGGTGAAATGTGGCTCATCAACTGTTCTCTGAAGAAAGGGGTGTAGGAGAAAAAGAGCCATGATTATGTTGTTAAACTGCTAGGAGCTGGGCATCATGGCGCACAGCTCCAATCCCACCACTGAGGAGGCTGAGGCAGGAGGATCATGGGGCTCATGCTAACAAGTAAGAAACTGTCTCAAAATAAAACTTCACAATGACTGGAAAAGTATATGACTTCCCGCAACATCCGTCTTCTTTACTGAGGGGTCACACACGTCTACGTGTGTGTCTGTATTTCTGTTGGAAGCAGAGCAAGGAAAAATATTCATACAGAGCTCTAAATAGAGAAGCTTCTAGATTTGATACAAGGATATATGATCTTTATTACAGCTTTTTGCTTGTTTAAAAGGAAATAAAGATTTTGAACAATACACTTCATTGGTTCACACAAGATTAAAAAAATACACGGTACTCTAAAAATTTGAAAAACAGTCTTAGAGCGATTTCATTTCTTTTTTCTCCTAACATGGTCCTTCACTTCTTGGAGACTCAGGGATTGTCTTCGCACTGTTTTCACCATCCTGTACCTTCCATTTCTCCTCTTTGCATTACCATTCACCATAATAGCTATTTAGATTTGTTGGACCAATTCTAAGATCTTTGCTACCATAACCCAACTGCTAGCATCCAATGGCTTTCTTTTACTATTATGAAGGTCATCATAGTGTCCAATGCCTTTCCCAGATTTTCCTTTCTTCTGAGATTTATAGAATAGAATCACTAGTAAAAGTCTATGGATATTTATGTAATCAAATGTGTTTTGTGAGGACTATTTCTTAAAAGAGCTAGGTGCCTAGGTTTTCTATACCCACTTTCTAAACTCTCACTTTGCAGCCCCCGAGTCCTATCACTGATCCTCCTTCAGAAAGATGTAATATATTTCTGCTGCCGTAGAAGTCAGGATACACTCTTTAATCTGTTACCAGCATAATTCCAATAGAGAACTGAGCCATCCCACTTCTTAAATTGAAGTAGGACCTAAATTAGCACCTAAGCCAAGCATATTCTAAAGTTTATGTCCTTTGCTTCCAGATGTGGGGATGAGACCCACAGTGGTACAGATAGGTGTTCAGGAAGGTTGGGAATTACAATCAACTTGCCTATTTCCAGCATTGAAGCAAAGGAATGCATGAAAAAAAAATGGAATATTAAGTAACCAACTCCTGTCATTCTGGTCTGAGCAGGTGAAGAAAATACATAAATAAAAATTAAATAAAAGGAAAGGTCTAAAAATAAAATCACATGACAGGAATGAAACTGAACCTTTGAATACAAATACAATTATACATCTTTGAGTGAAGCCTGTAACTCATTTCCAGCATTACCCACCTGACTTGTTCATTGAATTGCGAAATGAGAGAATACAAATCAGAGTTGACAATGAGGCCTTATTTTCCTCTTTAGAGGTTTTTAACTGAATGATAAATGATCGGATCCAGCATCGTGTCCCTCTTACGATTCAGTAGCATTCTTTCTGTTGGTGCCTATGAACAACAATTCCTACTGTGTGATACTTGTGGAGAGCAAACCTCCTTCTTCCTCTTGTCACCTCTTGTTCTAATTAAGCAGATCAGTGAGGATAGAAGGAGCTTCCTGCATGAGCTGGTAGGCAGAGGACTAGCCACCCATCTGAAAAACACCCAGGTTTCTGTCCTCTGATTATTAGTATCAAATTGTTTTTAAACATAACTTTCAGACTTTAAAAATTCATACAAAATGTGCATACCTGTTAAAACTTTAAGCACTCAGATCCACAGAGAAGAATAAATTATAAAATTAGGCATGTCTCCCTTCCAGTCACCTCATCTGTTCTAGAATTAACGTTGTTAATATAATTATCCATATAAGCTTTGTCTATTTTTATAGCATTATTGTGAATGTTTTTCTATATATACACACACATTTACATAATGCATACAAATGTATATATAGCCACCTCATTCTATTTCAAAGCTACAGTGCATTCTTCCTGTAATTGTACAATACTTCATAGTCTGTTTTGAAGAACACTTCCATGGTTACAGATTTTAACTTTTAAAAAACAATGTTTACTAAAACAAATGTGTATATATTTGTTAACCCACAGCATTCAGATTTCAAGAAATAAAATAGCCATGATAATTAGATTTGAACATTTAAATGTTTCATAAGGCTTGACAAATTATTTTACAGAATAGAAAAATAGCAATTTTCCCTATACATTTGTCAACATTGATTAGTATGAATGTATGTGTAACATTACATCAGAGAACGTTGCCTATTATCAGTGTTGCATGAGTAATACTACCGAGACTGAATTTACAGTATTTCTTTCCAAATTGTGCTTCTTTTCCTATGAACTTCTTTTTCTGTGTATTTTTATTTTTGAGTGTATTGCCTGCATGTGTATAAGTGCACCATGTCATGCAATGCCCATGGAGTCAGAAGAGGGCGTTGGATTCCCCTGGAACTGGAGTTATAGACAGTTGTTAGCTGCCATGTGGGTGCTGGGAATTGAACCTGGGTCCTCTGCAAGAACAGCCAGTGTTCTTACCCACTGAGCCAGCTCTCCAGCCCCATGATTTCTAGTCATGAACAAAGAAAAGTCTTTGTTCTTTTTCTCTTCATTCCTCTTAGTTGCTTAGTCATTTGTCTTTTAATTGAATTTTGGGAAAATATACTTTGAAAAGTTTATTTCCTTTTGGCCAGAAGTACCTAAGTTTTTTGTTATCAATGATATGGTCTTCGTTCTTTGAAATATTTTTATTAATTCTTTTGAGAATTTTAAACTTTGAGAGTTTGATCATAGTTCTTCCTCCCCAAAGTTCTCCCATATTCACCTCCACTTTCCTGCCCACCTAAATGCCTGTTCTATTTTGTTTTAGAACAAAATGGACCCATGGAGTCCAGTTTGTGTTGCTTAAATACTCTTAGGCATGGAACCTTCCCGAGAGCATGGTCAGCCTACCAAGGGTCACATGTTTAAAGAAAATGGAGTCTTCCTTTCCAACAACCACCAAATTCCAATACCTCCTGAGTTAAGGGTGGGCCTTTGTGACTACCTTCCCCCCTTCCTGGCTGGGATTTTGTCTGGCTTGAAATTGAGCAGGTACATGCTGTCATAATTGCTCTAGCTTCATATGTGCAACTGCTCTGCTGTCTGGAAAACTGTTTCCTTGTAATCATCCACACCTCTGGCTCTAACAATCTTTACACCCCCTCTTCCTCAAAGATCCCTGAGCCTTGGGTGGAGGGGTGTGGTATAAATTCCCCGTTTCTGGCTGAGCATGTTGCAGTCTCTTATTTTCTTCAAGTTGACCAGTTTTAGGTCTCCATATTATTCATCTCCTACTGCAAGAAGATGCTTCATTGAGGAAGGCTGAAAGATGCACTAATTTATGGGTATAACAATAAATCATTAGGAGTCATTTTAATAGTATGTTTACTTAGTAGAATGTTGGTAGTAGCTTCTCCCTAAGTCCTAGGCCTATCTAGTGACAGGTTCTTGGCCAAAATAACAATGCCAGGTATGGGCTCCATCTCCTGGAGTGGGTCTTATATGCAGGAAGAGGGTGGTTGGTTACTCCCATAGCATTTAGGCCATTATTGTATTACTGGACATATCTTGCCAGGCCTGCCATTACTGTAGCTCCCAGGTTTCAAACATCCATAAGATTAATGATTGTTTTTCTCCTCTAGGAGCATGGACAGCACTTTCCAGCAGTATGAAAGCTAGCCAGTGAGATGAAGTTTCCAGGTTGGAACCGGCTTGATTTTCTCCATGTTGTACAACTAATATATGTGGTGTCTTCAGCAGTGGGGTCCTACTGTCAAATTCTGTAGGGTAATCAAGAGCAATGGCCATAGCCTGTAATGTTTGGGGGTTTATGGGATCTTACTTGTCAACAAACAAAAAAGAATTAACCCATTTGTGGTACTGTTATTTTTATTTGCTAGGCTGAGATATCTACTTGTGCTGCTGTCTCCTCTTACACTATAACTCCATTTAAATTCTTTTAATATATATACATATATTCCCCAAATATATATATTCCTCAAAATACATACATATATGGGGAACTTCTACATAGGTTTACATATATGTTTCAAAAGATTCTTAGTGTTAGTTAGCCCTTCCACACTGCCTCCTCTACTCTTCTCCCACATCCCCAGTTCCCGTTGCAATAGTCCTCTTCACACTTTATGCCACTGTATTCTATCTCCCTTACATTGGAAAAAAATCTGTTCTCCCCTGTGATCCCTTACTAGAAACATACATATATGAAGATTCAAAGCTCACCCCCACATATGAGCAAAAGCACGTGGTATTTGTCTTTCTGGGTCTAGGTTACCACCATCAGGATGACTGTTTCCAGTTATATCCATTTACCTGAGAATTTATTAATTTCATTTTTCTTAGTAGATGCATAGTATTCTTTTGTGCAAATGTACCACATTTTTATTACTCATTCCTCATTTGATGGGCATCTAGGCTACTTCTACTTCCTGGCTATTGTGAATAGAGCAGCACTGAACTGAACATGGATGAGCGGGTATCTCTGTAGTAGACATAGCCACTTGGGTATATGTCCATGTTATGGCTGAATCTTGTGGTATAGATCTGTGCTTATCTTTTTGAGGAGACTTCACACTGATTTTCACAGTGGCCACACCAGTTTGTACTCCTACTAGGATTGAACAAGTATTCCCTTTTTGTTTGCATCCATGCCAACATTTTTTGTCACTTTTTTTTATCTTAGTCATTCTGAGTGGTGTAAGATGAAATCTCAAAGTAGTTTTAGTCTTCGTTTCCCTGATGACTAAGGACATTGGATATTTTTATAGTGTTGCTCAGCCATTTCACATTTTGAGAACTCCCTGTTTAGTTCCAAATGCCGTTTTTATATTGGGATGGTTGATTTTTTGATATTTACTTTTTTAGGTTCTTTGTGTCTAAACCTAAAAAACACAATATAAAACAGATCCACAGCCAACATCACGCTAAATGGAGAAAAACTCAAATTTCCAGTAAAATTAGGAACGAGACAAAGATGTTTGCTGTCTTCATTCCTGTTCTTGAAATATTGGCTAGAGAAATAAGACAAGTGAGACAGACCAAAGAACTACAAAGAGGAAAGGAGCAATCAAAGTGTCCGTGTTTGTAGATGATATGATTCTATACATAGAAGATCCTAAAGACCCCACCAGAAAACTCCTAGAACATAGTCAGCAACTTAGCATGATATGAAACTAACACAAAAAATCAGTTACCTTCCTATATACAAATAAACATACTGAGAAAGAAATCTTGGAAAAAAATCTCATTTAAAATAGTCTTAAAAATTCTTTAGGTGTGAGTTCAACCACACCAAGGGACATCTGGGTGCACATATTTGACTTGATAGTCGTTAACATACATGGCAGAGTGCATGAAATCCAGTGCTGGGGCTACAGGAGATGTGAATTGGGGATGGGGTCTGAATATGATTAAGATGTATGAGATTCACAAAATTCAATTAAAATGTACATAAATTTGGGCTGGAGAGATGGCTCAGAGATTAAGAATACTGGTTGTTCTTGAAGAAGACCCAGGTTCGAATCCCAGCACCCACATGACAGCCAACAACTGTCTATAAAGCCAGTTCCAGGGGATCTGACAGCCTCTTCTGGAATCTGTGGGCATTGCATGACACAGGTGCACTTACCTACATGCAGGTAATACATGCGTACACATAAAATAAAAATAATAAATAAAAAAGTAATATTTTTTTAAAAGTACATAAATTTAATAAAATAGAAACTAATAACTCATTCTAATGACAAGTGTATAAGTCTACTCTAATTTGGGCATGCACATAGCAAATATTTATTGATTACAGCTTATAAATTAATTTTACTCAATACCTAAATCAAATTTCAATTTTCTTTTCTTCTCTTTTCTTTTCTTTTCTTTTCTTTTCTTTTCTTTTCTTTGACAGGGTCTTCCATAGGCCCAGCCCACCTGGAACTCCCTATGTAGATCAGGCTGGCCTAGATCTCACAGAGATCTGCCTGTCTTTGCCTCCTTGCTGCTCTGATTAAAGGTGTGCACCACTATGCCCAGCATTCAAGTCTATATTAATTCAAAATTCCAGTGTCTGTCAATATTAATGATAGTTTTAGATATTTCATTATTATTGACTATGTTATATGTGTCAGTGTATTGCCTGCATGTATGTAAGTGAACCCATGCTGTGAACATGTATATAAGTGAAGGAGGGGGTCAGAAGAAGTGACCATGGAGGTCAGGAGAGGACATCATATCTCCTGGAACTGGAGTTACAGACTGTTGTTAGCTGCCATGTGGGTGCTGGGAATTGAACTTGGGTCCTCTGCAAGAGCAGCCAGTGCTCTTACCTACCTCTTGTTTATTTTTTAATGTTGCAAATACCCATGCAATTTTAATTAAAAAATGAAGGTATGTTAGAACAGTTTTGCTATGCTGCTACTTTATGTGAAGTCATTGTATTTCAGTACCTAACGAATAAAGTAAAATTTTCCAACTCACAAAATAAATATAAATAATAAATAAATAAATAAATAAATAAATAAATAAATAATAAAAAAATCTTAGACCATTCTGTTCCCATCTTCTCTCCCTGGGCCTTAACCCTGTCCCACTTGAGCTGTCTGAAAGTGCCTGGCTAACAAGGGAGGAGAGGGCTTTCCCAAATTCTACAGTGCCCATCCTCCTGCTTTGAGACTGTCTCTAGTCTCTCCAACTGTCCCAGTGCCTAGCCCAGCCTTGCTGGCTAGTAGGAACCAGCCCATCTGTTCCATTTTTCTTGGGCTTTGGGCCCTTCTTGCAGAGGCTGCCAGAGAGCACCTGACTAGCCAGGGCTTCTTCATCCTCTTGGAGAACTTAGCCTGCCTGCATCCATCTGGTTATAAAAATATTAAAAGAAAGAACCTAGAGTCAAGACCAATTAGCTATTCATCCCCAATCAGAAAGCAATCAAGCAGTATCAACAATATAAACAGGATCAAACTTCAAATAAACAAAGGCAGGCTTGGGTTTCAAACCAGAAACACAAGCAACAAAAGCAATCCATAAGCCCAAAACACAATGAAAAAATACGAATAATATGAGAAACCAAAATAATATGCCCCCCAACCCTATAGAAGTGTTCTACAATGAGAACTACCTAGAGGAACCCCATGACACAGAATTCAAAGAACAATCATAAATGTGATTAACTTCAACAAATTAAAAAAACAGAAAAACAACTCAATGAACTCAGAGGATACAGATAAATTTCTGATTGAAAATCAAGAAAATATAAATATATGGATTAATGAAATGACAAATGTTTCAGGATTTGAAAAGTGAATTCACAAGAGATAGAAATATTGAAGAAAACTTGGACTGAAAATGAAGATGGAATTGTAAAACTCAGTAAGTCAACTTGAAAGAACAGGAAAAAGTCTCATCAATAGAACGGATGAAATGGAAAACAGAATGTTAAGACTTGATAGTAAAGTTGAATAATCGGACTGCTCAAGCAAAGAATATGAAAAACGTTTAAAAAGACAGGAATGGGATATGCAGGAAACGTAGACACCATGAAGAGACCAAATTTACGTGTCATAAGATAGAGGAAGGCAAAGAGTCCTAGGTCAATGACAATGTTCACATCTTCCAAAGGATTATAGAAGAAAATTTCCCTAAATTAAGGAAAAACATACCCATATAGATACAAGAAGCCCGCAGAACACCAAATAGACAGGACCAGAACAGAAACTCCCAAAAGCATGTCACAGGAAAAACACTAGATGTGCAGAACAAAATGAAAGTGCCGAAAGCTGCAAGAGAAAAACAAGCCACATGTAAAGGAAGGCCCATTAGAATTACAGCTGACTTTTCAGTGCAAACTATGAAAGCCAGAAGAGCCTGGACCAAAGTAGTCCAAGTTCCAAATGATCATAGATACCAACCCAAAATACTTTGCACAGCAAAACAGTTTATCTTAGTTGAAGGGAAAAGAAAAATCTTCCATGACATGAATAGGGTGAAATAATTCATACTAACTAAACCAGCCTTAACAATAATATTTGAAGAAATAATACAGAGTACTGACAAAAGGAAAGATAATAACCAAGAAGTTACAGAAAAAAAATGAAGAAAAAATATAATTACGGAAACACAAAATAGGATCAAACACATAAGCAGAAATTAAAATGACAGAAACCAATATACATCTTTAAATAATAAATTTAGATATCAATGGTCTCAATTCTCCAGTCAAAATCTAGTTGAATGGATTAAGAAAATAAATCTATCTTTTTGTTATCTTTAAGAAACTCATGTCACCTAGGGAAAATGGATGGAAAAATGCTCAAAGTAAATGACGCTATGAAAAAAAGCAGGTGCTACAATTTTACTATCTGACATGATAAACTTCAAATTAAAATTAATCCCAAGACTAGCTAGACATTATTTAATCTCCCTCACTGTCTAACTCTTCCACCAGGGAACCATATTAATCCAACAACCTACTGACAAATTATACATACAACTAGTTCAAGGAACAAAATATATGTCTAGTCAAGGTTTGTCTGACAATATTTAGTTTTTGCCCCAGCTTTATCTACATAACACATGGCAATTAAAAGTACCAGACTGGTGGAACTTTCTTGGGTGTTTAACAGCCATATTTTGAGGACTATACAATCTGGTCAGAGGAACTTAAAGGACAGTTTTTTCTTCTTGCCCTCCAAGATTGAGTAAGTTCCAGGGGACTATAGAGCATCTCTCAAAATGTCCAGTAACCGTGGTGACTCACCTGTCCTCTTGCTCAGGGAGGCCATGGAGACCCCACAAGATGGATTTGAACCAGTGTTCAGTTTACAAAGAGGAGGGTCAACTTAGAGGAAACATCTCATTCATGCTTCCAAGTGAAGCCAGCCATGGTCGAACAGGAACTTTGTCTTATCTTCACATAGATGGAATTGGTAAAAGAAAGGAGCCATGGGCTCCTCCCAAGCCCATGGGACCCCTGAGGAGCAGATCCTCGAATGACCTTCAGAGTAAAAATAAATTGGTTTATTTGGGCCAACTGTATGCTCTTAAACACCTAAAAGGAAAATATAACCAAAGATTAAAGTGATCAGTACATTTCTTTAAGAGTTCATGTGTTTATCTAAAGGCTACATAATAAGGAATAATGCCAGACAGGAGATACCTTCCTTTGACGTGTTGGCCAGGGTGGCCCAAGAGACTCCCTGACATAACCCAGCATAGAACTGGGAAAATGAACAGCCAACTCCAATCCTATCTCAGGGAAGGCTGGCAACTGATTGGTGCTAGATGAGGAAGGGCTGATCTTCCTAAAACAAGGGACTTTAGATAGGCTGACTAGACTCAGCGGATGGACTAGCACTGGGTAATGGCTGGGGGCACTGACAACACAGTGAACAGTAACAGGGATGACAGAGTATATAGACTCCTTCCTCCTATGGAAGGGTGCTATTTGGGATGTGGGTATAAAGATTAATAAGATTGATTGGGATGGTCTGTATGAAATACACAGAAAAAAAATCAATCAAAAAAAGTTGCTAAAAGGTACTTTCCATTTTCTCCCACTCACCCCACACCAGTTAGGAAGCACTGCAGCTGAGGACTTTCCTTGACTATTTATTTTTAAGCACCACAGTTTAATGTGTTTTTACAATGTGTTATGATGTTTCCTTATTTGTAATATTACAGTGGAATTAAATATTCAAAAGTGAGCTTATAATAAAGGTTAAAGTACATGTGTTTATTTGATACAGGGCACAACAATAAAATAAAAATTCAAAACTGGAAAAACATTAATCCAAAGAGATAAAGAAGGTCCTCTCATTCTGAACATGGGATCAGTTGAGCAAGAAGACATTATAATCATGAACATATATATGCACCAAACTCTGGTGCAACCAATTTCATAACAACAGAACTTTAAGACACAGATTAATCCCAACTCAGTAATAGTAGGTGACTTCAATACCCTACCATGTCCAATAGACAGGTTAACCAAAGAATAAACAGACATCTGAATTAACTGATAGCATACATCAAATGGACCTAAGAGACATCTACTGAATATTCCACCAAGCTCCAAAAAATTAGTTTCATGTGTTCTATCAGACTACAATGCAATAAACCTTAAAATCAATAGCAAAAGTGTCTCTAGTAAGTACATGAACCCATGGAGATTAAACAACACACTCCTGAATGACGAATGCGTCAAAGAAGAAATTTAGAAAGAAATAAAAGTATTCCTGGAACTAAATGAAAATATCACCATACAACAAAACCCATGGGGCACTTTAAAGGCATTCTTCAGAGGGAAATTTATAGCTCTAAGTGAATACATTAAAAAATCTGAAAGAGCACCATAAATGACCTAACAGTACAACTCAAGACTCTGAAAGGCAAGAACAAATCAAACTCAAACCCAGCAGATGAGAAGAAATAACAAAAATAAGCAGAAGCTAATGAAATAGAAACAACACAAAGAAACAATGAATCTAAGAGCTAGTTCTTTGAAAAGATAAACAAGATAGGTAAGGGAGGTGGGTGTTATTGGGTGGAAAGTGGGGATAACGGGGGTGTTTGGACTGGGAAGGCAGGAAGGAGGTTGGATGGGGGGAGAGAGAGGAGAGATAAATGGAACATGGGTAGTGTGAGAAGACACAAGAAATAGTGTTTTCTTGGGAACACCCTGAGAAATACACATAGGTGTCTGAACATTAATGCGTGTGCACACCTGGGGGCTGAACGGCAAGGATCACAGTGCCAGACAGGAGAAAACCTCCCTTTGAGTGGTTGGTCAGAGGAGTCCAAGAGATTCCCAAAATAACAGAGGCTACTGCCCTTGGTTATCTCCCAGAACTTGAAGGTAAGACTCTACTGCTGAATACAGGTCATAATTTGGACATAGGACTTGGAGCAATGGAGCAGGAAATGACCTGGAATTCTTTTCCCTGAAGACTAGCTCTCATACTTCTAGAGGATACTATGCAAGCTGCTAAGGGAGAAAATGAATCAATGGTCCAACCCAGTCCTAAAGTCAAATAAACATAATGACTGGCACAGCAAACTACCTCTATTGGTGCACTGTTATCTGGGAGGTAATCAACTGCTATCCAAGTAGACTTAAAGCCCTCTCAACAGGAGGAACTCATGGGTAACACTGTAAATATAGCCAAATGTAATTGGCTGGAGAGTTTATAGATCTTAGAGAAAATCCTATCTCTTGACATATCTGTCATATCTCTAGACAAGTGAAATTTTTTAGCATATGCTGAATATGGATTCTTATATTTCCAGACAAGTATACAGTACACCACTAATCAATGAAGCTTCTTTTTTGCAATGGATGGAGTTTACTGCAGAGTTCCACAACTGGTCACACACAGAGAATATACTTCTGATCGATTCCCAGTCCTAGGGACCACATCTACAGTGAAACCTCTACAACTAAAGTTCATGGAACATAGTGCAAAGGGGGTGGAGAGAAAAACCGATGCATCCCTCAACTCTCACCAACAAAGCTTCCTTATACAACAGAATGAGATGTACACAGAAGGCCACAGCTAAGTTTCAGAGGATAAGAGACTTCTGAGTGTGTGTTCCTGGATAGGACTCTCATGTTAAAACTTGCCCACCCATGGCTTAGGGACCCTTGCAGAAGAGATGGGTGGAAAGATTGTAAGAGTCAGGGTTGGTCCATGAACATAGGGAAACAGAGGCTTTCAGGCCACTGGAACCTGTTTGTTAGGCCACTTCCCCATCGTTGAATTTAGGGAGGAAGCAGCCATGATAAGGGCCACAGGCCCATCACTCCTTACTGGATGTCATACCCAGGTGTACTATCCCCACACTTTCCTTTCAGATGCAGTTGAAGGCTTTTGCTGCATACTTTGGAGTTACAGATGCTTCATTGTGTGTTATATAATATGAATAAATCAAGAAGGCCTTACAAAGAAGAACAAACCCATTTCTCTCCCACTATTCTAACACCCTGTCTTGTCTTATTCTCCCTCCTGCACACACGATGGTGTGATACAGTGAAGAAGTATCTCACTAAAAGAGTGGTACACTGTTTATGCTCTTAACATTCAGAAGATTTATTTAAACTTTTTTAGAATTTCATTTTTTTAATTTTTAATAACTACATAATTAGAAGAAGCATTTCACTACAGCTTTAACATATTCAGTAACACACTCCAGAGCAAGAGAACATCTCTTTCACAAGTGGCTGCAAGTTTCTATGTTCACAGTTGAATTAATACAGTTACACAATATTGAACTCAGTATAAGTCCTGTAAGAAATAAAACTGAATGAGTTTTTAACCTTTAAAAAAGATCTCCATTTCATTTTAGAATATATTGTTTATTGCAGAAAGACTAGATGTTGGCGCATACATCTCTAATCTGCATAAATCTGATCATTACTAGTCATAATTGGTTGCACTTGGATCCTTGGCGCCTGTGTATATCTATAAAGTTATTGGGTAGATTTCAATGGTAATGTTTATCACCTCTACTAATTAGCATGACATAAATTCCCATGCTTCCTCCTCAAATATATTACATTTATAAAAATTTGTTGATTTTTTTTTGTGTGTGTATGTATCACAGAGAACAACCCAAACCATCTTATTCAACTATACACCCACTTTGCAGATGGCACCCTCCCATAGCCTCCCTCCCCTCCACTAGAGCCCTTATATTCTGATATCCCTGCTACTGTCCACTGTGTTGTCCATACCCCCCAGCCATTCCCCACTACTTTCCCTCTGGTGAATCTAGTCAGCCTATCTAGAGGTCTTTGTTTTAGGAGGGTCAGCTGTTTCTCACCTAGAAGCAATCAGTTGCCAATATTCCTTTAGATAAGATTGGGGTCTACTGTTCATTTTCCCAGTTCTATGCTGGGTTACTATCGGGGAGTCCCTTTGGCCACACTGGCCAACAACTCAATAGAAGGTATCTCATATCTGGCATTGTTGCTTGTTATGTAACCTTTAGCTAAGCATATGGACTCTTAAGAAATTATATTGGCCCCTTTAATCCTTGGTTATACTTTACTTTTGGATGTTTAAGGCCATACAGTTGGTCCAGATAAACCAATTTGTTTTTACTCTTAAGGTTGTTTGAGGATCTGTTCCTTAGGGGTCACATGGGCTTTGGGGGAGCCCCTGGCTCCTTTCTTTTACCAGTACTGCATATGTGAAGATAACTCAAAGGTCCTGATCGACCATGGCTGGCTTCGCTTGGAAGCATGGAGGAAGTGATTCCTCTGTGTTGACCCTCCTCTTTGTAGACTGGACACTGGTTCAAGTCCATCTCATGGGTTCTCCTCGGCCTCCTTGATCAAGAGGACAGGTGACCCACCACAATTACAGGACATTTTGAGAGATGCTCATATTCCCCTGGAACTAGCCAACCTAGGAGGGCAAGGAGCAAAAACTGTCCTTTATGTCTCTCTGATCAAATTAGTATAGGCCTCAAAGTATGACTGTTAAACATCCAAGAAGGTTAGTTCCACCAGTCTGGTACTT
>NW_008348218.1:300044-327685 GCF_000622305.1 Nannospalax galili | reverse complement strand
AGTTTCTAGTTCCATCCATTTACCTGCAAATTTCATGATTTCATCTTTCTTTACAGCTGAGTAAGACCCCATCGTATAAATGAACCACATTTTCATTATCCACTCGTCAATTGAGGGACACTTAGATTGCTTCCACCTCTTAGCTATTATGAAAAAAGCAGCAGCAAACATGGATGTACAAGTGCCTCTGCAATAGGATGAGTTCTTTGGGTATATGCCATGGACTAAGGAGCTGAACAGAGAGTTCTCAGAAGAAGAAGTAAAGATGGCTATGAAACATCTTAAAAGATGTTCAACATCACTAATAATTAGGGAAATGCAAATTAAAACCACTTTAAGATTTCATCTTACCTCAGTCAGACTGGCTAAGATCAAAAGAACAAATGATACCAAATGTTGGAGAGGATGTGGGGAGCGGGGAACACTCATCCACTGCCAGTGGGGCTGCAAACTTGTTCAACCCCTATGGGAAACAGTGTGGAGAACTCTTAAAAAAGTACAAATGAACCTACCATTTGACCCAGTTATAGCACTCCTTGGCATATACCCAAACCTCTTCTTTTTATAAAGTTTCCAGCCTTAAATATTTCATGACAGTGCTAGAGAAATGAATGAAACATTCCAATCCTTGAGTGCAAGCCAAACCTGTGGCACGTTTTAACAATAAATAGAGGAATGGTTATAGGATTGTCATCTTTGTGATTAAGAGTTATTAGGGTGTAATTTAATTCTTTTCAAAAACTTCTCTATTGACTCTCTGACTGACTTTGATGAAATAGTCTGTCATCTAGAGAGACCTTACATGGTAAAGAATTAGGCTGGCATCTCACTAGCAGCTAGCATGGAGGTAAGGCTTTCTGGCCAACAAGCTTTTAGGAACTGTATCCTGTTGAAAGCCACTCAACCTTGGAAGCAGACCCTGTCTCTGTTGAATGTGGAAGAAATACTACTATAGCCCATACCTTCCTTTTCAGCCTTGTTTAAGAGCCAGAAACCGAGATCTCACATAAGCTCTGCCTGGATTTGTAACGCACAAACATTGTGGGTTACTCATTGTATTGTTTAAAGCTAAGAAGTCTGTAGTGATTTGTTATGCTACAATAGACATGTCAAGAGTTTTGATTAAAAAGAGAATACTGTTGCCTCTTGACTCAGATAATCAAAGGTTTGCAATACAGGTACAGAAGTATTTTGCTGGATTGATTTGTATGGAAGCGTAGTATAGGCTGTAGAAGACTCTGTCTTGGAAGATTCTGGAGGGAGATGAAAACAAATAAACCACACAATTCTTGGAATTCAGGGCATGATGCATTGAGTCTTTCTATTGCCCTTCATGTGGAGAGTGCAATCAAAGCTCAATTGACTGCTCTTCCAAGGGTCCTTGACTCTTCTCTGTTCCTTCCCCAGTAACTGTTTTAAACTTTTTCTGAGAACCTTAAGCTCTGAGTCTTTACTGTCATTTGATCTCTCTGACAGGCTGTACTCTTACATAAGCAAGGCCAAAACATCTTCACATGAGATCTTTTCAAGTTCCCTCTCTGTTTCAGTGTCCTCCATTATTTCCACATAATCGTTCCTTCTCGTTCCCTTGTTTCCTTCCTACAAAGTCCAACATCTTTCCTCCTTTTCCAGCCCATTCCTTCCAGCTTGCTTTCGTTTTTGATTTAATGCATCAATTATTTAATCTCTTAAATACTACAGAGTTCATTTTCACATATCTCTTCCCATCAATACAAAACAAATAATAAAGAAACAATTTCACTGCCAATCTCCAACAGCACAAATAAATAAACAAGCAAGAACACAGCAAGGCGCTGAATTTTCTGCTCATCTGAGCTACCCAGAAAAAAGTCTATAGTTGGGGCCACAAGTTAGTTAGTTCCATTAGGGAACTACAGTTTGCAGGACAATCTTTGAAAGATTTAAGTATAAATTTTGAAAATGCAAATGTAAATCTCCTTCAGCAAAAATCTTTGCATCTGTTCTATCTTCTTTGTTGCTCTATGACCAGCCTCTTCCCAGTGGGCTTCCGTGGCATCAGACCTCCTTATGTGACCTCCTCCTTGCTTGAGAGTGTGTCTCTTAACTAATATCCAGTGCTATGAGGTGTACCCTTCACCTTTCTCTGCCCCTCACTCTGTTTTTCTCTTTTTCCCTTTTCCTGAATGTCTTGGAAAATACTTTCAGTATCAATATTAGGAGCTATTTTTATTTTTATATAATTGAGTTATGTTTACTGAACTTTTGCAATTTTCATCCAATGTTATTTAATGGCATTCAGGTCCCTCCCCTACTCATACCTCCTCTTACTACCCCCCACCCAACTTAATCCCCACAGCATCAAAAGTTTTATTTGCATAAAAATTAATGATGAGTGAACTGATCAGAGGCCGGTGTCATCACTGCAGGTGCAGCTTAGACCTGACCGCTCACTCCATGCCTTCCAAACAGCAGGAAAGGGAAAAGGCTTCTGCTCTCACCACTTTCACAAGTTTAGTTGTGAAAGTTAATCATTTTGGAGGAAGAATGAGAAAGTAATGGAAAAGTTTTGCTCCTCATGGTAAAAACGTGTGAATATGGGGAAGAACCTAAATCCAACTGCTTCAGTTCTCACCTTTGCCTTTCTAAGCCAAGATAGGATTGACAAAATTATTTCCAGGGGTTAATTTGTAAGTTTTGTTTGTATGTGACAGAAACACTTTTCATCTATGTATCAATCATCTATCTATCTATCTGTCTGTCTGTCTGTCTATCTATCTATCTTCACATCATCATCTATCAATCATTTATTAATTATCCATCTGTCTGTCATTATCTATCATTTATCTCCTATCATCTATCTATCTCTCTATCATCTATCTGTCTATCTATCATCTATCTATCTATCTATCATCATCATCTATCTATCTCTCTATCATCTATCTTTCTATCTATCATCATTATCATCATCTATCAATCATTTATCTGTTAATTATCCATCTGTCATCATCTATCAATCATTTATCTCCTATCTTCTATCTATCTATCTATCTATCTATCTATCATCTATCTATCTGTCTTTCTATCTCTCTATCATCTATCTATCATCTATTGTCTATCATTTATCTATCTCTATCACATCTATCTATCTATCTATCATCATCTATCTAATCTATCATCTATCATCTATCTATCTATCATCTATCTATCTATCTATCATCTACTATCTATCTATTGTCTATCTATCATCTATCTATATATCTATCTATCTCTCTATCATCTATCTATCATCTATTGTCTATCATTTATCTATCTCTATCATCTATCATCTATTGTCTATCATTTATTTATCATCTATCTCTTTCTCTATCATCTATCATCTATCTATCTATCTTCTATCTTCTATTTCTCTATCTATCATCTATCTATCTCTCATCTATCTATCTTCATTATCATCATCTATCTATCAATCATTTATCTCCTATCATCTATCTATCTATCTATCTATCATCTATCTATCTCTCATCTATCTATCTTCATTATCATCATCTATCAATCATTTATCTCCTATGATCTATCTATCTATCTATCATCTATTTATCTATATCTATCATCTATGTATCATTTATCTATCATCTATCTATCTCTATCTCTCTATCTCTATCATCTACCTATCTATCTATCTATCTATCTATCTATCATCTATCTATCTCTCTATCATTTATCTATCATCTATCTCTCTCTATCATCTATCTATCTATCTATCTATCTATCTATCTATCTATCTATCTATCATGTATAAATATGTATAAGTGTGTACACACATCACTCCTGGGTTGTCTAAGCATCAGAATCATCAGTTTTTTCCACGTAACCCTTTCGTGTTGCTTGCTGGTCAAGGAATAAGAAGAATCTGGGATGACTTATGCAGAGACAATGGGTCCACTTATGAAAACAGCAAATGACCCAGAGGACACAGTGGACAGAACACCACTGTATTCTCCCTTAAAAGCAAGCACAAAAGATCCTCCACCTTCATCTATCTATTATCTATCTATCTATCTATCTAATCTATTATCTCTATCATCAATCTATCTCTATCATCATCTATCATCTATCTACTATCTATCATCATCTGTCTATATCTATCTATATCTATCATCTATCATCTACCTATTATCTCTACCTATCAATTAACATTGCTCTCTATTATTCCTGCAAATATTAGAACTGGAAATTTTTTAGAGAAACAATGCAGACTGCTTCTCCCAGCGCATCTGCTTTGAGTGCTGTGTCCTGGGTGTGATTTTTCAAGTTGGTAGGTCTCACTTTCTCCCATATTTGTTGAATCACTCCTGGAATTGTGTGACTCGCTTTCTTCACAGTTCTCTGAATGAGGAAGAACTTGCAAAAAGGCGCATGAAGATGTGTCTGTTGCTCCCGCCCTCCCTAGTCCTTGGGATCTTTGCAAGACTTCAGTTCCTGAAAAGAACAAGCCTAGTACTGTGTAATACAAAATCAGGGAAAAATAACTGTGCAATATGTAAATTCAAAGTTTTGTGATTAAAATTTGAATTCTAATTTTTTGAGCATAATACAAAATTATGCAAATACCCCAATTTGAAATTTTTCCCAAGAATCACAGATTTTTCAGAACTGGCAGGATGAGAGCTCTGTTGACATTGTGACTACCACACGACGGGCTGCTTTAGCTGGTAAACAGAGATATCTGCCATCATTTGACAAGATCAGATGTCGCACATACATATTTTGAACTAAGTGTGCCCTTTAGGGTTCTATCCCTTTGATAAAATACAACTGTTTTACCTCTAAATAATAAGAGTTGCTATTTCGAGGTGGTGAATAATTGTGGATCTAAGGAAAGCCAAAAAATTTTATGAATGGATAAGAAAAATGGAAGAAAAGTCAAAATCCAGGAGTAGGTAGTGATGGGAGGTTTAAAAGAGACGAGTGAGCAAGGGGGTGACGGCAGGCAGGGCGGCAGGGAGGAGGGCTGCGAGGCTCTGCTCCCCGAAGACGGACAAAAGCCCAGGCTCCTCAGAGCATTCCCATTTGCTCCACTCGACTCCCAAATGGAGCCAGGAAGACAGACAGGATGAGGAAAAGATCCTGCTCAGGACTTCAGGTCAACCTTGCCCTCCTCTCTGCAGCTTGTGTCTAGGCTGTCCACTGTCTTCCTCGGTGCTAACTGAGCCTCTCTCCCAGCTCTGGCTTCCGTTTCTGTTTCCTTTGCTGTTGATTACAGCTTCCTACCTCTTGAATGGACCTGTAGGTTTGTTGACTTCACAGACACAGTGATGTAATACACTACTTAGTGAGCACAGTCCTCCCTTGGGATCAGTGAGGAATTGATCATAGGACTGCTCTCCACAGGAATAATCAAATTTTCAGGTGTCCAAATTTTTCATAAAATGGTACAGCATTTGTGTGTAGTCTTCCTAAAAATCCCTTCTGCATGCTTTAAACACTTTTAAAATTGCAAGCCATATCTAATACAATGAAATGCTATGTAAAGAATTAATTTTTTCGATTTTTTAAATGCAATAATAAAAAGTAAAAGGTCCATACCGGGCAGGGTGTAGCGGCCCAGGCCTTTAAGCCCAGCACTGCAGATGCAGAGGCAGGCAGCTCTCTGTGAGATCAAGGTCAGCCTGGACTACACAGTGAGTTCCAGATCAGCTGTGGCTAAGGGGACACCTTGCCTCAAAAGAAAGAAAAAGAGAGAGAGAGGAAAAAAAAAGGTCTATACATGTTTAGTGCAGATGCAGCTTATTTTACTGAATATTTTTTACAAATGCTTGCTTGAATCTTCTGACACAACGCATGTATGTGGCAGGCCAAATTTATTTTTTATTTCTTCTTTATTGTTGTTTTGCATTTTTAACTTTTTTAGTTTCGGGTACTTGAGCACTGTTTTTAAATTACTTCATCCCTGCCCACTGCACTCTCTAACTCCTCCCACCTCTCAAGTGGGAGAGGTTATATTTTGATGTACTGCGTACATTTAGTTGGCGCTCATGTGTACATGTATTTATGGCTGACCACTTGGGATTGGATAAACTATCAGGGAACTTGTCCCTGGAATGAACTAATTCTTCCCTCAACGGCCTTTGATTTCCTGTAGTTCTTTATGTAGAGATGTTACTCTCTGAAGTTTCCCCCAACCACATTGGCATTTCACCTGGTGTTCTTATTGTACAGGTCTTGTGCAGGCAATCATATTGTTGACAGTTCATGGATGCAGCTTTCCTGTCATGTCTAGAATATACCATGTAACGGCAGGCATCTGGTCCTCTGGCTCTTATACTCTTTCAGCTTCCATCTAGCCCTATGATTCCCCGAACCTTGGGTACATGGTTTGCCTTGTACATGTTTCATTGTGGCAATTCATGGAAGTCTGTGAGAGTCCACAAACAGCATAGATTATTATCATAGCAATTGTTTGCTGTCAGGAACCTGAAAGTAAAACCCTGTTGCTGAAGATGCCCCATGCTTCAATCACAGGACTTGGAGAATTTGATCTGGAAATCACCTGGAAGAATCTTCTTTGAAGACTAGGTCTCATAATATCAGAAGATGCTATTTAAGATGCCAAAGGAGAAAACAAATCAATGATCCTACTCAGCAGTAAACCTACAAACCACAACATTGACAGACCCACCAAAATTTCTCCATGGGTACAATAGCGACACTTTGTCTTAAGGGCAACCAACAGCTCTTTAATTGGACTCAAAGCCTTCTCAGTAGGAGGAAGTCTCTAGTTGGTACTGTAAACATAGCCAAATATGCATGGCCAAAGGGGTTATAGACCCTAGAAGATACCCTATTCCTGTCATTTTCCTAAACCACTGTAACTTACAATACTCTAAATACTTACCTTTATATTTATAGATAATTGCAGCTTGTACTCCACTCACCAAATAAGCTTTTTTTTTTTTTTTGGCAACAAGTGGAGACTATTACAAATTTCCACAACTGGTCAAAATGTAGAGAATAGTAATAGTGTGTCTTGCCAACTATATTTTACATGAAGCTTTGTGTCAAGCACTTTATCCAATAATATAGAACATTTACGTCCTTCTCCAACACACACCATATATATGAGGCATGTTTAGAGAACACTGAGCATGTATACTTGTTAGGTTCCTTTTCTATCTTTTTGTCTGCAAGTGGAGGAGAATCATCCAATGATTGTGTCTATCATCAGATGCTTCCAGGCTTCCAAACACAGCTTGATGTATAACTCTTTATATTGTGCTCTTGTAAGCCAAAATCTTACATGGAAATTGAGTGTTTAATCTAAAAATATACTGTGATTTTATGCAAAAGAATAGCTTCCCGACACAACTTTGGTCCTTTTACTCATTAATTTGCGCAGCCCGTGAGCAACTGTGAAACGGCAAGTGCTGATGTTGTAGCGGCCCCCAAGCCCCTGGCAGGTTAAGGAGTTCCATACATTTTATTAGTATAATAATAGATTTATAGTTAACTGAAATATGTAATTATAAATGCATATTATCAATATTACCAGCTTGATTCTTGGACTTAGGTTCGCATTGATTGGAACACTGCAGTTTTAAAATTAATTAGGAGGAGAGTTAATGACCACTTGGGCTTTCCCACATGAGAGAAAGTATTGGAATAAAGTGTAGTTGGGTCATGAACGATAATATATAATATTGCCAATGCTTTAACAGATGTGCGGTGGGGACAAGATTTATTAACATGAGGGTGATGCCTTGAGAATTTCTATCTGCAACATAAAATACTTGGAAATTGCTGGAAAATCTACAAGACAAAAATGCAGACAGAGATAAAAATGTGGTTCTCAAAAAGAAAGAATGAGCCATGTGGTTTGAGTACTGGAATTTTTTTTCCTGTTTGAAGAGGGTTTGAATGAATAGATGTTACAGTTTCAGGGACGAGAAGATGAAATCTGAAAATCTAAAATGATTAATTAGATCAACTTGTACCTTCTACATAAATCACAAATACAAAAGTTGAGTTTATTTTCAATTAACTTTGGCTGGTGGACTATACTTATTTTGCTAATGATGAGTTTGAATGTGAAGCCCAGGGAGAATTCCCATTACAGACACTGTGATTGGGAAAAGCTATGACCTGAATATGTCTTCCAAATTTCATACATTGAAAACTTAATCTCATTGCAACAGCATATAAAGGTGGAGTTTCTGGGGAGGTATTTAGATCACAAACACTCTGTTCTCATAGATAGATAAATGCTGTCACAAAAGGGCATGCAAACTCTAGATAGGCTGACTAGATTCCAGTGGATGAACTTTCCCTGAGGGACATCTGGGTACACAAACTTGACTTGATAGACCTTAACATATATGACAGAATGCATGAAATCAAGTGGGGGAGTCTATAGGGGGCTGAGGTTGGTAGAGGGGGTTAAATATGATTAAGACGTATTGTATGAAAGGCACAAAATTCAATAAAAATACACATTGAGAAAAAAAGGCCACACAGAAAGAATTTAGCTTCACTTTTCAGTCTTTCATACCTTTCCTATTGAGGAACAATGTTTGTTCTCTCCAGAAGATATAGCATAAGGCACCATCTTGGAAGGAGACAGGAACTCCTGTCAGATAGGGTTCGTGCATGTGAGTGCAGCTTCCTAGAGGGTTCGTGCATGTGAGTGCAGCTTCCTAGAGGGTTCGTGCATGTGAGTGCAGCTTCCTAGAGGGTTCGTGCATGTGAGTGCAGCTTCCTAGAGGGTTCGTGCATGTGAGTGCAGCTTCCTAGAGGGTTCGTGCATGTGAGTGCAATTTCCTAGAGGGTTCGTGCATGTGAGTGCAATTTCCTAGAGGGTTTGTGCATGTGAGTGCAGCTTCCTAGTGGATATGTGCATGTGAGTGCAGCTTCCTAGTGGATATGTGCATGTGAGTGCAGCTTCCTAGAGGGTTCGTGCATGTGAGTGCAGCTTCCTAGAGGGTTCGTGCATGTGAGTGCAGCTTCCTAGAGGGTTCGTGCATGTGAGTGCAGCTTCCTAGTGGATATGTGCATGTGAGTGCAGCTTCCTAGAGGGTTCGTGCATGTGAGTGCAGTTGCTTTTGGAGGCTAGAAAGGGGCTGGAGTAACAGGCAGTTGTGAGCCAAGCACCATGGGAGTTGGGAACTGAACTCAGGTTCTCTACAAGACCAACATGCTGTCCAGTGAGCTCGAGCAATCTGTCTGTTCTCCCTCAGCACTAGTGCTGGGGTGATAAGGGTGTGTTAGCATACCTGGCTTTTACATGGAAGCTGTGGGCCTGAACTAGATGCCCCTGCTTGTGTAGTGAACACTTTGCTAACTGAGCCATCTCCCCTCACTGCAAACTTTTAGATTTTATAAATTACCTAGTTGTCAGCATTTTTTCATAGCACTACAAAACAGATTAAGACAAGGCGTATGTATTACCAGTATCCACCTAAGTCTGAAAGTAGAGAAAAGGGAGACAAGAAACTTGAAGTCAGAGGAAATACATTTTCAAGGGACAGAAAACAGACTCTTAAACATTGAGAAGGGGTATTCCTTTGAACTCTTCTTCCTCAAACCTTTTCCTAAAACACAGGATGTAGTTTAAAGGGAAAGATCTATAGATTGTTCTGTCTGGCACTCATTTTGCTTTCAATGTGCTTTTTTGCTCAATTTCTTTGGGCTTCATTTTCTACTGGTCAGAAACAGTCAATGACAGAACCTAGCACAGAGTTCTATAAAAACTATTTCTTAGTATGTTCTGACACATAGCAGGGAAAAAGAAATGTCAGTTTTCATTATTAAATCATGTGATAAAGAAAAAAATATAACACGTGGTTATTCTAACTATCTATGGCTTTGCTTTTGATGGTTTGTTACCCACAGTCCACTGCAGACAGTGGCCATGATTCCAGACACACTGTACATGATTGGGCCAGCAATATTCTTTCATGGGGGAAGGGGGGCTCACAAGGCCTTGACTCACTTTGAGTACTTACAGGTAATTAATGTGCCGCTGGGGTATCACAAGGCCCCACCCCTTTCTGAGACTCTCTAAGCAGTTAATGTTTGCAAGGAGGGAGAGACATTTTCTTCAGGGTGTAGCCACTGGGAAGTTGCTTTTATTCCTGTAAATAACTCCTCACCTATGTTCCTGTAAGCAACTCTGATTAAACCCATTGTGTCACCACACAACAGCAATAAATCCATGAAGGTAGAAGGGGGAAGGTGAAGAGGATCGTGGAAGAATGAGAGAAACAGACCTGGAAAATAGGGGTGAGTGTGATCCAAACACACGGTACACACATGAAAATGTCGTGGTCAAACCTATTCCTGTGCATAATTAATTTATGCTCGTAATACTTTTTTAAAAAGAAAATAAGTAGATACAGCCATTTTGAAAATGATGCAAGAGTTTACTAAACAGTTAAACATAAATTTATCTCCGTGGGCATTACACAACATGGGTGCACTTACTTACATGCAGACAATACACCCATACACAAAATTAGAAAAATAAATAGAAAATATTTTTTTAAATTACCCCACAAACCATCAAATTCATTCTTTGGTATCAACCAACACAATGTGAAAAGAAAGAGCCACACAAAGGTTTGTGTGTAAATATTTATGGCAATTTTCTCTGAAAAAGCCAAAAATTAGAGAAATGATTCACGTAGATTCATAAAGAAGTGTATATATTAAAAAGATATTTGGGCTAAATGTTTGGCTGCCCTTCTATGGACAACACATGTGATTCCCTGGGAGTTAAATCAAAATTATTCAAAGCACAAAACAAGTGCTGTGAGAAGTTGGCAGTGTTGGGTGTGGGTGCAGTTTTTATATAAATTTTTTCTAGTTCACTATTCATTTTAAGATCTAGCATAAATAGGCCCAGTTTCCTGAAAGTTAATTACTTATGGAAGAACACTGTTAGCACCTCTCAGGATGCAAGTACTGTATTGAGTACGGCTGAGGATGTATGATATTAAATCATAAATCATAGTCTTAGAAGGTAATTCGGGCTCATTTCTCTGGGCTTTTCTTTTTTGAGACAAGATCTTTCTGTGTAACCCCCAGTTAGGCCTTAGAGTCATTATTTTCCCGAGTGTGAATGATGAAGTTACAGGCATGGACCACCATGCCTAGCTCCTTTGCTTCTTGAATGAGAAGTGATGCAATATTTCAAAATCATAGCAATGTTCCATTGTGCAAAGGACCTTGGGAGGAGGCAAGTCCTTGTGGTTAGGTTCCTTTCTCACAGGGGTTTTCTTCATACAAAGGCAGTAGTTTCTGTGCTCCGAGTAATTAACTGAAGTCCAAGGCCCACCCTCAGGAGAATAGCATCTCTAAGGGCCACTGGGGCCTAGACTGCTAAGTTTTATGTTATGTTTGTCATAGGAATAATCTTTTATTTTTTATTTTTTGTGTATGAGTGCATTGCCTGCATGTACGTGTGTGCAACCGTGTAGTGTAATGCCATGGAGGTCAGAAGAGGGCTTCGGATTCCCCTGGAACTGGAGTTAAGGACAATTCATAGCTGCCACGTGGGTGCTGGGAATCGAAACCAGATCCTCTGCAAGAGAAGTCAGTGCTCGACCACAACAGAAGGTGAGAGTAAAGAGAATCCCCTAAATGATATTCTTTGTGAGTAATTTGGTCCCAAACATGATCTGTCAAGGCCTCCAGTTCCCAGAGGACAGCAATGATCTGAAAAAATTCCATCCTCTGCTGGAATTCTGACATCTCTCTAGACAGTTTAGCTAGAGCAAGGAGACTCCGAACGTCCTTGTGGATACTCACTCTTGATGTCTGACCAGGTGCGGCTGCTTCATTCATTTGCTTTTGGGTTTGACGTCTTTCCACAGAAGGATGCTTGACAGACCTTTACTGTCATTTCCTTCCATGTCTCCCTTTGTTTTTTCAGCTCCAACAGGTGTAGATTTGCCAAAGTGAATGTTACTTGCCTATTTACTGTCTCCGGCTTGTTCAGTTTACTCAGATCATATCCTATCCAGAACCGGCAGCAGTTGGTCTCTCATTTACCCCTCTAATTTATCCCTCCAAAAAGAAAGAAAGAAACCTTAGCCTTCCATGACTTCACCTTCATCCAGAAAAGCCCGTTCCATAACCAGAGTTGAGTGAATCTTCTTGAAAGGCAGACAAGAAGCCAAGGAGGAACATGATCCGTACCCTGAATTTGCCTTGGAGTGTATCACTAGGAAATTAGGAAGCAGCCTTTCTGCGGTCACATCTTTCAATGAGCTTAATTTTGCCTTCTTTGTCCCATCCATTCATGGGTTTTCCTCAAGTTCAACCCTTCCACTCAGCAGCTCAGTGGTATTTTAAGTTTCATCTCACTGATTTCATCACCCTGAACCTTTTATTCCTTTGTTCTGATGGTTAAACAGAGGGCAGAAGAGAAGAAAATCCCAAGTCTCACCAGGAGAGCCTACCTAAACAGTTAAACCAGCGGGAGGTTTAAGAAAAAGTGAGGGGGGGATGCTTGCCATATTGACACCCAGATCATTAGATTATTAGTTTACAATTAAACATTTAGGCCTGAGTTAAGACCTCAGTTTACTGGGGCTGGCACTGGCTGGTTTTGCAGAGGACCTGGTTTTAATCCCCAGAATCCACGTGGTGGCTAATAACTCTCTGTAACTTCAGTTCCAGGGGATCTTATGCCCTCTTCTGACCACTGTGACGTTGCACAACACAGATACACTTACACACATGTAGGCACATACTCATGCACATAAAATAAAAATAAAATATTTAAAAAAAAACACATTTCCCTTTTCAGACAGATTGTGTGTATACATACATATATTCAGTTATCTTTAATTATTTATTTAATAATCACATGATTGGAAGAAGCATTTCTTTACAACAGCATTGACATAGTCAATAACAGTTTCCAGAGCAAAGATGCATCCCTTTCAATATTGGCTGTAAATTTTTAGGCTCGCAGTTGAATCAATACAATTATACAATACTGTACTCAGTATAAACCCCATAAGACATAAAACTGAACGAGTTTTTAACCTTTAAAAAAGATCTCCATTTCGAGCTGGAGAGATGGCACAGCAGTTAAGAACACTGGCTATTCTTGCAGAAGACCCGGGTTTGATTCCCAACGCCAATACAGTGGCTAAAAAACATCCTTAACTCCAGTTCCAGGGGAATCCGAAACCCTCTTCTGACCTCGGTGGCATTACACAACACGGATGCACTCACATACATGCAGGCGATACACTCATACACATAAAATAAAAACAATAAATATTTTTTAAAAAGATCTCCATTTCATTTTAAAATATACTGTTTCATACAGAAAAACTCTATATGGTTATATTTATTAACTATATATAATGATCAAGGACACAGCAATTTAGCAACATGTGTAATCTTTTTAAAATATATTTTTATTGAGCTTTTGTGCATTTTACACAATAGTACAATAGTTCTGGAGCTCACTATGTAGACCAGGCTGGACTTGAACTTGCAGAGTTCTTAAATTTAGAGCCCCTCCTCCATCCATGTCCTCACATACATGCCCTACTAGATCTCATGCATTCCATCAAACATGTTAAGTCCTATCTGGTCAAGCATTTGTACCCAGATGTCCTTGTTTCAAGTTCATTATGTTCTTCATGCTTGTGAGTTGATAGGTAAGAAAGCCTATCACTGTGGAATCCAGTTTGATTAGAGCACCAATCAAAATTCCCATGCCATTATTCACAGAAATAGAAAAAAATTCCTAAAATTCATATGCAATCACAAAACATCTCATACAACTAAAGCAATTCTTAGCACAAAAACAATGAATGGGGAATTACCATACCAGATTTCAAACTATATTATAGAGCTATAGTCATTAAAACAACATGATATTGGCACAAAAACAGACATGTAGCTCAATAGAACAAAATAGAAGACCCAAACATGAGTGCATACAATTCCAGCCACCTAATATTTTATGAAGGCCCGAGAATACATACTGGAGGAAAGACATCATCTTCAACAAATGCTATTGGCAAAACTGGATATTCATCTGTAGAAGAATGAAATTAGATCCACTTCTAACACCCTGCACAAAAGTCAACTCAAATGGATCAAAGACTTTAATTTGAAGCCCAAAACACTGAAACTGTTATGAGAAAACTTAGTACCCTACAAGTTATAGGTACAGGAAAGGACTTTCTAAATTTAACATCAATCATTCAGGAAATTATGATCAACAATTGACAAATGGGACCATATTAAACTAAAAATATTCCATAGAGCAAAGGGAACAACTAGTAGATTGAAGAAGTCTACAGAGTAGGAGAAAATCTTTACCAGCTATAGATCTGGAAATTTTCTTAATCTCAAGTCAAAATTCATTCAGTGTCCTTTTATGGTACTCCAGTTAACAACTAATAGCACTTTTAAAAATCAAACAGTCAAAACGGAGGAATAACAGTAAGAAAATATTAAAACTTTTGTTTTCCATATACTATTGTATTTCCGTAAGAGCAGAAAGCTGTGTATATACAGCGAAAACATTATAATATGTAGCATGCAGGAGTCTCACACCCGAGCTGAAGCATTTCAGGTAGTGTTCGATGCCCTTCTGTTGTGTGAGAGACTGTGAGGTGCGAAGTCTGCATGTCAAAAAGAAGTGCTGTTTACTGTTGTACTGTTGAAGAGATGGTAGTCTTTAGACACATGTGTCTACTTAAGATTAATTTTAAGACAATTAACCTAAAGTAAAAATTTTAGATTTTGAATATTTAATGTGCTATATACCTATAAGCCATTGCTGGTTATCATATGGGGCAGTGCATCTCCAGACTAATTCTCTAACTGCAGAAAAGTTTTGAACACCCTAAGGACCTAAGTTACCTGGTCCCCAGAAAGAATATTCAAGTCTTTCATCCTGGAGTCAGTCCAGAATTCATGTGGATGGAAACTTCACTTATTACAGTCTGAGGACTTTGTATTGAAAGGGAGGGTCCTTATTATTCCCTGGGTTGAGGGGATAATAACAAAGGGATTTCAAGGGAAAGAGAGCATCTCCCAGCTCTCAGGAACTTTACATTTCTTCATGGAAAGGCTAGGGCTAATATGATATACTACATCTGTTTAAAAGACTCATCTTAATCTGCAGTTTAGTGAAAGATACCATCTGCTGCCATTGTGCATTTTAATAACCTTATTGAGATGTCATTGATTTAAGAAAGTGCACGCAGTTAATACATATGTATAGATTAATGGGTTTGGAGATAAGTCTATACCATTAACAGCATCACCTCACCATTTTCATAACTTCAAAACATTATCTGTCTTCCTTGCCTCTCTCTTTTATTTTCTTTCCTTTTGTGGTTTGAATACTTCACATTACATCTGTTCTTTTTCACAAAAACTAGAGCGCAAAATACAGTATTGCTGACACTAAGATAGTACAACCGATCTTAAGATCTAATTCATCTTGCATAAATCAAATTTATATCATTTGCTCAGCAGTTGTCTCTTTCCCATCTCTCCTGTTATTAACTACCTTTTATCCTCTGCTTGCATGGATTTTATTATTTAAGGCACCTCATGTAAGTTGAACATGTTTTCCTGTCAGTGTCTTATTTTTACCTAATATAATATCATCTAAGTTCACCCAGCAAGTCCTACTTTTTTAAAAAGACTAATAGTGTGTGTGTATATGACTAAGTTTTTGGAAAATCTTCCAAACTTGTTTTACGATGGTAGAATTGTCTGTGACAAACTCAGGCAAAGAAACTACAGGAAAAGTAAAGATCAATATTCTATATAAACACAGGTGCCAAAAGTCTCAATTAATGCTAGCAAACCAAATTCCACGCTAGAGGAAATGAGTCTTATACCAGCACTGAATCAGATTTATCTCTGGGGCACAAGATGGCTCAATATATGAAATCAGTTAAATACGTTATATTAACATGGTTAAGTGTACAAGCCACATGATCATCTCAACAAAATCAGAAAAAGCTTTCAATAAAATTTGCAGGCTTCAAATAATGCCCCACCTGGATTTAGGGCTGTTGACAGTTGTAACCACAGGGAGAGGAAGAGATGGTTTTCTTCAGTGCTATGGTCCCTGGCCAACACTCTATGCTTTAGTGGATGGCCCTACACTCTGTACACGTACAAACTTACAGCACTACCTGGACTCAGGGTGCTAACAAAAGAGGACATGAATTTTGGAGGGTGACATGGGGGTGCATGTCAGGATTTGGAGGAGGACTGAGTATGAATATAACCTAATTACACTGCATACATGTATGAAGTTCTCAAAGAATAAATCAAAAATTTATTTTAAAAAATTTACGTGGTTTCATGATAGCAACACTTCCAATAAATTAAGTATAGAAAAAATTATTTCAATATAACAAAGCTGTAAATAAATCAACAGTTAACAGTAGGCTCAACAGTGAAAAGCTGAGAGATTTTACTCTGAGATCAAAAAGAAGAAAGGAATGCCTGCTCCTGAATTGCCACCAGTAGTGGAAGCTAAATCCTGAGCAATTAGGAAAAAAAGAAGTAGAAGGCATCCAAATAGAAAACAAAGAAGAGTTATCTGTTTGCAAATGGCATTATTTTATACATAGAATAATTTAAAGACTTCAAAAATGTTTGAAAAGGTTGCAATTAGTTCAGTAAAGTTGCAGGATATTCAATAAAAATATTGGGTCTGGAGAGATGGCTCAGCAGTTAAGAGCATTGATTGGTCTTGCAGAGGACCTAGGTTCGATTCCCAGCACCACAAGGCAGTTAACAACTATCTGTAACTCCAGTTCCAGAGGATGAGACATCCTCATCTGACCTCCATGGGTATTGCATGAAACCAATGCACTTACATGCATGCAGGCAATACCCTCATATACATAAAATAAAAATAAGAAATAAAATATTTAATAAACAAAATAAAAATATAAGCCACTCATAATTTTATATAGTACTACAAATAATCCAAAATTAGTGACATCACCTCATTAATAATGGTATTAAAATATTGAAATTTATTTGCAATTTTAAAACCAATTGTATTTTTAAACTTTATGAAGTTATAAATTGAGAATAAGCATAAACCAAGAGCCATTCCTGGTGATCATAACTTTTAAGCCAAAGGAAACTAGTTTAACATGTATTCACTATTTCTGTATGGTGAATACCATCTTAAAATTAAGAATTAAATGACTCATCAACAATATAGACAATGGATAAAGGGAACAGTAATGCCTGTAATATATAGGGACTTGAAAAATTATTTTAAGAAAATTACAGATAACTCTAGGTAAAATGGTCCTGGAAACATTTCATAGAAATAATATTGCTGAATAATGAACACCTTGGAAAAGTTTGCATGAAAGAAATATGGGCTAAAAATACTAAGATGCTATTTTTCTCCTATGAGAAAGTGGATGGTGGGAGTGATGGCTCTATACCTTGGTCAAGAATGTGGAGAGATGATGCCACAGTGCCAGAGCAAGCAATTGCATATGTGTATGGAGGGGTGCATGGATTGCAGAGCTGAAAACAAGAACAAAATTTATGGTCTTATTGCTGTGTATGTCAGAGGTCTGAGGAGGGACCTAGGAACTGTCTTTCTTTATGCACAAGTGCTTGGAATTAAGATGTGGATATATGTGGGGACCATGATTAGTCAAGCACAAGGAATCTGGCAAGAAGATATGTATGTGTGTATGTAAACACAAGATATATATATGTATGTAAACATTTCGTGTATATGTATTTATATATAGTTAAATCTTCTGCAAAGTGATATATACAAATGCTTAAAAATATATGTCAAGAATGAGGAGAAGCAGAAAGAGAGGGAGACAGAGAGAAGAGCGAAGTACTGAGCACAAGGCACAGAGGAATATCACATAGTCAAATTAAGAGTCTTTTAATAGTAGTGAGTGGTCAACAGCTGGAAAATGCCAGGAAGAATGCTAAACCTCAAGGAGAAGCAGAGTAAGGTTAATAAAGCTTAAAACCACATCATGCCAGGGGCAAAGCTAAAACCATAGTTGTATCAGATCACCATAGTTACACCAGAGCAGGAGGAGATCAGTTAACAAAGATGTTTCCAGTTCACACAACATTTCTAACTTTTGATTAGGAAAAGCAAGCTTCTCAGAATTGCAAGAACAATGGACTCCCTGAAACTGCAGGTGTAGCTGGGAGAGGATGTTCTGTCTGGCTAGTTGTAAGTGTCCTGGTATTGTAGAGACAATGTGCTTCCTGAGGTTGCAGGTACAGCCTTCATGGCACCAGTTTTGGCTGGCTGACTGTAGTTAGAGCAGGGGCTTTGAAACACAGGGTGAGCAAAAGTCAAAAAGAATAAAATGGAGTCAGTCTGGTGATATATACATATATATGTTATATATATGTATATATATATTATATGTGAATGAAAAAAGTTCATGAATAGGCCACTATTCATCAGTAATTCAGTAATTATCAAAAGGGAGCAGGAATAGGAACTATGTTGGAAGAACTGACAACTGCTCTTCCTAGTTTGCATATTTCTGTTCTATTCTGTATTATTTTAATATTTTAAGGAAGATTAGTAAAATTAAACCTGCAATTAACATGCAAAAAAGCATGTTAAAACTTGCTAGTTGTGATCTAGAGTAATTGGATACTACTCTGAATTCTTTATTTTTCACATTTCCTGAAAACTTTACTTTTAATTTGGCGACCATAAAAATGACTAATTACTTGAGCTGCTGCAGTAGGATGATACTCTGTCTTCTGAAGTGTCTTCTGTACTTGAAATTTAGAGCAGGTATAAGGAACAGCTTCATTCTTATTTACTTGTTTGGTAAAACATAGTGCTCTTTTGTTAGTTCAGTGGTGGATATAATTTTTTCCCCCAGAAAACTACTTAAACAATTATGATGATTTTAGGTGTTCATAGAGTCCATTAATTCAAACCTAAGAACGTTTGTGCTAAATATATTTGCAGAAAAAAATCACAATCTTAAAAAATTTATTGTGAAAAAGATTTGTGTATAACTGCCATAACTGCCGGGCTTAGTGTCACACACCTTTAGTCCCAGCACTTGGGAGGGAGAGGTGGGCGGATCTTTGTGAGATCAAGGTCAACCTGATCTACCTAATGAGTTCTAGGTCAGCTAGGGCTACAGGATGACTGTCTTAAAAGCTAAAAAAAAAAAATAATAATAAAATAAAATATGTATAATGAGGCTGCTTTGGGGGGACCAAATTGTAAACTAGAATTTCACTGTAATACAGTTGTCATTAATTGTCAGTGCATCTTTGAATTCACGTTTCAGTTAATTAATGATGTTTGTTTATTGGAGGAATTAATATCACTAAAATGTCCATTCAATTAAAAACAGTGTATTTTTTTTGTAATAAAGCCTATCAAAATCCCAATGGTATTTCTCATTGAAACAGAAAAAAAAATCCTAAATTTCATGTGGAACCACAAAAACCTTGGGTAGTTAAAGCAACCATGAGACATAAGATGAACCCAAAGGACCTGCATTCCTGATTTCAATTATTATTCAAGTTTCTAGTGATCCAAACTGTATTGTACTGGCATTAAAATAGACACATAGGTCAGTGGAACAAAACAGAGAGCCCAGGATGGAATCTGTGCATGCACAGCCAAGTAATCTTCAACAGAGGCACCAGGACTGCACAGTGGGAAAGTCAGTCTCTCTGATAAACAGTGGTGGGGACAAACAAACATCTATAGCTCTGGAAATGTAACTGGATCTTTCTTTTCTTCCACTGTGCACAAATAAAATCAATTGGAAATGGATCAATGACATAAATATAAAGCCTGAAATTGTAAAGCAACTGGAAGAAAATATAGAGAAAAGCTCAATGACATTAGTCTTTTATGGAAATATTTGATACATAATTCCAAAAGCATAAGCAGACAGGAAAACAACAAATAAGTAAAAATCAACAGACAAAAAGACTATGCAAGGAATGGGAGAAAATATTTGTAAAACGTATATCTGATCAGGGATTAACATACAAAAACATGAAGAGCTCCTGTAACTAAGTAACATTGTGAAACAGTAATTGAATTAATACTTTGGTGAAGGACCAGAGGAGAAATTTGTGAAAAAGAAAGTTTTAGAAAGCCCACACGCCTCTGGAACATGCCCAGCATCACTAGGAAGTTTAATTCAAAACTAGAATGAGATACTATACCACCCTTGGTAGGATGCCTATTGTTTTAACAACAAAATATAGTTATGTGTTTGGAAGTACGTTGAGAAAAGAGACCCCTTCTGTCCTGCTTGTGGTTCGAGAACCCAGTATAACTGTCATGGAAAGGAGTAAAGAAGTTTCTCAAGAAATTAAAACAGAGTTATCACATAATCCAACATTTTCACTTCAGGTATACACCCTAAATGAATGAATCAGGATTTTGAAGAGATATCTGCCCTCCCATGTTCACTGAAGCATTATTCAGGGTAGTCAACAGTGATGCTTAACAGCAATTGTCAACTTGATTCCATCAAGAATCTCATGAGAGATGGGCCTCTGGTGTGCCTGTGGGGGAGTACTGGGGTGAGTGGACCCACTCACTGTGGGTAGCACCAGTCCATGGGCTGGGGACCTGAACTACACAAGAAAGAGAAAGTGAGCTGAGCACTAGTGTTCACTGCTCTCTGCTTCCTAACTGAGGATGTCCTGTGTTTACCTGCCATCGGGATGATAACCTAGATATAAGCAAGAATAAGCACTTTCTCCCTTCAATTGCTTTGGTCATAGCAATTTATCACACAATGGGAAAAATAACCAGGACATTAAGATTTAGAAACAATGTTTTTGATGGGTGAATGGTAGACAAATTGTAGTGTATCCACATAATGGAATATTATTCAACACTAAAAAAGCAATTCCTGCCATTTTGGTGGATGGATCTAGAGGGTATTATGCAAGATGAAATAGGTCAGGAGCGAAAAGACAAATGACTCCAAGACCTCACATAAGGACTCTGAAATCCTAGAAGCTGCAAAGCAGAGTGGAGGTTTTCACAGATGCAGGAGGATAAAAATAGGGACAGTTTGGATAAAGGGCAGAGAGTCCTTCAATTATGTAAAGTAATAGTTTCTGAGGCTATAATACAAACCATATAGTATAAAATATCATATAGTGGCTATTACTAATAATACCATCTTACATGCTTAAAATGATAAGAAGGTATATTTATATTGTAAATAATGATAACGATAATAATAATAATAATAATAATAATAGAGAATAAGGCAGGTTAGGGAGGTAACGTGCTTCTCACCTTGATGATGGAAATGATGTCATAGGTTATACTGGTCCCCAAGCTTATGGAGATGTGTATTACTAATTATGGGCAGCTTGTATGTGTGTGTGTGTATGTGTGTATATGTGGTGTACCACATTCCTGGAGGTCAGAGGACAAAGGTTCTTTTCACATATGAACAAGTTTTATATGACAGCCAAACCTCTGAAAAGTGGATTCTTCAAAAAATAAAATTCAGTTAATTAAAAATTTTAGGTTTTTAATCAAACCGCATTTGTCCTGCTTACTAACTACATGAATCTAGGCCCCACTGAATTGGCCAGCACAAACACAGGGTGTTCCCATCACTACAGAGAGTTCCATCAGGCAGCCCTTTTCCTTCATGTTCTCTAATCATCAGAGTGAATGAAGATAAAATTCAGATTAAATATTATTCTAAATATAAAATCACTTACAAAGAAGAAATATTTCTCAGACCACAGGCACTGCCGTATGGTTCACTATTTATTCATTACTACAGTTGTGTGAGAATGATCTTATCTTTATTTCAGAAATGAAGATTCGGGGCACAGACAGACTGAATTTGGTGCTGACTTAGGCATTCCCTGTGTTTCAAACTCTGACCTTCACTGTGCCCTGTGAATGCCCTGACCTGCCACAGGAAGCCTTTCCTGTTCAAATGCTTCATGTTCATGTACTCGCTATGGTATAGTTTTAAAGCTTTCTGCTATCAAAAGTCTCATATTCATTTGTTATGCATAGAGTAATTTTCTCCAAGTTGTATAATCATGTTTACAGCTACAGTAATAGAATATCTTGCCTAAAGATATCTAATATAGGATAACTAAAGCTTATTTTATGAAACAGAGCTAGTGCCAAAAATGGACTTTTCTCATCACATCTGCCTGTGGTAACTGATTACTTCACCCTCTTAACCAAGCCATTGTTTAGAATCTGAAATGATACTGGAAGAAAGTATTTCAAGGGAAAATTGGTACCTCACAACCCTTATTATAATCATCAGATGACATAAAATAGCTGTAAAATATTGCCCATGCTAGGAATTCTCTTGAAAGTGAGACTTTCAGTAAGACCTAGAAAAACTGGGCTAGAGGTATAGCTCAGCAGTAGAGCATTTCTTGGATGTTCTAGGTCCTGGATCCAACCCCCAGCACCACAAAAACACAACAAAACAAACAAGGTTAAAATAAATTAAGCTTACTTTTGTTTCAAACATATTTCTTGATAAATTAGAACTGTAATAGATAAACAAGGATTCAGTGCAGAGTCATGCAAGGTGTTCAGTGCCCCTAAGTTGCAGCCTGGGGAAACAGGGAAGCTTAGCGAGTGCAGCTGGTGCTCAGCCCCACGTAGCTTGGGTCTGCACTAGCCGTTTTATGACATTTGCACGGAGATGCTGTTGACTTGCCAGGCAGTGCTCCCATGGGATCTTTGCCAGCCAGAAGTCATCTACCCAGGGTGCAAGGCTTTGCTGATTTGCTTGAAGGTATCCTGCATATAAATGTAGCAAAAATTTTTGAATGATACTTTATCAAATTTACTAACTTAAAGAACATAAAGTAGAAGAGATTAAAACTCACCATAGAGTTTAAATGACCTAGTAAACGGTGTAGTATTAAAGAAAAGAACGTTTTGAATGCTGATGCTCAAAAGAACTAATAAAAAGTGAAATAAATTGGAGTGAAGGGAGCTCTCTAGATCAATTCATCTGCGTTTATTCAATAATTCATTTTGAAGAAAAGCAGCCGCACAAGAGCACAGCACTCTTCAGGCTGTGATCCACAGAGCTCTGGGGAGGTCACAGAGGTGAGTGAGAGTTGCAGTGGAAGTAGGGCCAGGTTTCAAGGATCCCCATCTGCAAACAGCAGCTTAGAGTATATTCATTTTGTAGAAGGAGCTTCCAAAGTTTGAAGAATCTTTGATAGCTAAACTCAATTTTTAAACAACCGTCTTTGAGATTTGCTTATGGCTATGGTCACTGAGCATTCTTCACATAACAGTTACAGGTATTACCAATTAGTCTTTACAACAGCTGTTACCCCCTTCTGTACAAAACAGGCTTAGAACGGTAAGTAGTTTCTTTGTATTACCTAGTTGGTAAAAAATGAGACTGGAATTTCATTGATGTCTCTGACTTGTTCAAAAATTCTACTGTTAACTGTTTTGCCATATAAGTTGGGTTGCACAAATATTCTCAATATATACTGAATATCCACTTGAAAATAAACTTTTATTTTAAAAAGTTGTTAATATACATCTTGAGATTAACATATTTCTTGTGTGTGTGTGTGTGTGTGTGTGTGTGTGTGTGTGTGTGTGTGTTTGACGGTCTAACTATGTAGCCCTGGCTGACTCAAACTCATAGAGGTCTGCCTGTCTGCTCCTGAATGCTGAAATTAAAAAACAAAACAAAACAAAAAAAAAACACTGGACATTATGATCTCATTTTTCGGGAACTTTATTTATAATACTGTTTGTTGAGTATCTATTTGCACATAAAAATACAATAATCGTGAAATGATTTTCTTTCACAAGTGTGCATTTTTGGAGTATGTTCTCTTCAGTTATCCCTGTACGGTCTCTGATCTGGAGAACTCTTGTCTTCAAATTTCTTGAGCTTCTTGACTGCCTTACTTTGCCGATACCCCGGGTTTTCAGTGTCTTCTGTTTCTGTAGTGTTTTGAATTCACAATATTCATCATGTTTTTACTTACAATGGTACATAATACGTTTATCTCTATATGTCTTCAGGGCAAGGATTACGTATGGTTTACATCTTTATACTTCAAGACATTTTGAAGGAGTCTCTTCTCCTGGCCACTTCTGTTCATTTACTAAGAAGTGAAGGCCCAGGAATGATTGACAATCAGTTTCATGTTTGGCATTGGATCTGTTCAAAAGCTGGAACATCCCTCTATTCTTCAGGACTCAACATCCAGAAGCCTTGGTTCTATGATGCTTGCAGTGACGTCGATTTGTAGAGCAGAAGTCACTCTCATATATCGTTCATGGGAGTACTGACTCTAGAGAAGTTTTCAAGCTTCTAGAAAAACCGTTTTTCTTTCTTTACTCAACGCTGTGCCCTCCCTTATATTATTACTTATGTTTATTACTTATATTTGTTTCAGTTCTGTGCTTTTACAGTAGAGACAAATACAATATTTTCCTGATTTGGTAATACCTCTGATTTTCATCAAAGGCTTTTAGAGGACCCAGCCTTGTATTCATAGGCTAACCCTGAAATTATCAATGACCATCTTTAGTATATCTGTATACAAATGCAATTGAGACTATCACATAGGGTAGTGTAAGCGATGATTTTGAATCAGCATTCTTAGGAAGTTCTGAAAGTCAGCAAGAAGGTTTTTTTAAAAAAAATTCTTCACCAGGTATTGGATTGCACAATGTCTGGCCCTTATAGCCTCATTGGAGATAAATGGTCACTGTCAATTCGAGCACTTACAGTATTATATTCAGTCATGTAATACTGTTACTGTAACCAATGTGTTTTTCAGGGTGTGGGGAGGGAAGTAGGACGTGTTGGAAGGTTTAATCAGTTATCTATGAAATGGTATGGCCTGAGAATTTCAGCTAATTGTGTTTCTTTTATTGGGCATGATTACTTAATTCCATGAGATATTATTACAAAATGCTGCATGCAAGTGAGAGAAATAGACAAAATATAAAACGTGTTGAAAGCAGTCAGTAACATTAGAGAAGTAAGAAAAATTAGAACAGAGACAGTCCCAGAGATCAACAGCTGCTGATTCATAAGAGCTGCTGTGCTTCTGGGTTTTTCTGGCTTGCTGCACACATTCCCTTCTCTATGGGATTTCACCGGTTTCTCTCCACACACTCTTGCTCTTCTGTTTCTATGTGCCATGTGCTTGTTTTATATCTGAACGGGTCAGGCTCTTCCAGGTTTGTTTGGAAACATGATTCTGTCAATAAGCTTTCAGTTAAAGAAATAAAAGTCAATAATCTCAGGTTAATTGGAACCTCATCTTGCAGTGAGGTGCAACTTTGCATATGGAACGATGCTTTTGTCTCTTGGTATGACTACAATAAAGATGCGAGCAGAGAGTCCCATTTCTGTTTCTCCCCTCCCCGTATCCTGTTGCCATTTCTAATAAATACGATAAAGGAAATCTGAAGTGTCATGAAGACCACTCTCCACTGCAGTAATATTCATAGAATCTGGAGATGTGAGTGAAGTGTAAATGAAAATAATTCATTTTAAAGCAAAAAATAAAGGAAATGTAAAATAATTTGAATCCCATATAGATATATATGCATGGATGTATAAAATTTGTTCTAATTTATTAAACTTAATGGAAAAGCTCAGTTCCTAAGTGGTGATCACTTAGCACAGTTTATTAAGAGGCTTTGGTGATTGTATACCTTGTGACTTTTGAAATTGGAATAAGAACTATATGTCTTTGACTGGCTGGATGGTAATTATTTAAGGCAGTTGACCGGATAAAATGTGGTTTATGGAGGTATTTTTCAAAGGTGTAATTCTGGGCCATTCATATGCTACAATGCATAGATTTTAAAATGTGAAACCTTCTTGGGTCCCCAGGAGCACTGCTTCTGGGCCTGGCCCTACCCTCATCTCCTTCTGCTTCCCTGGGCCTGCAGGACCAGGAGGCCTCTCTCCAACTGGCAGGCCTCTCTCTCCCCGGGGTAAGTCGATTGCCCCCTCTGTGCCTTGACTCCTCCAGCCTCATTCACCCTCCCATTTCCCCTGCCCATCCCTCCTCCTAGCCTGGGTCCTGTCCCATTCCTTATCTTGGTGCCCTAGACACCGGCACCAGGGGAACCACCACTGCTTCCTGATCCTTTGCATCCAGACCAACTCAGTTCCTTCTCTGGCCCCTAGGAGCACTCTGGGTCTGGCCCCACCCTCACCTCCCTCTACTTCCCTGGGTCTTCACAGCTCTCAAGCCTCCTTCCTGGACTCCAGGGCTGAACTTGCCTCTCCTGGGCCTGGCTCCCAGGCCAGTCCAGCCCCCAAATTCCTGAGGCCAAAATATTTCCTGGAGGGATCCAAACCTTAGGAGAAAGTCTGAGAGCATCTGATCCTCATCTGACTTGGGCCTCTGTGGGAACTCCTGAATACAAAAGCAATCTGGCCACTCCAATATAAAATCAAAAGAGAACCAGAAGCTTAGAGGAACCAGCTTCTCATGCCCAAAAAGTCACATAAAGTTCACAAAAAGAAGTAGACCTAAACTTGAAGGCCTGAGTCTCTCACAAGAATCAGAAACTACAAAATAAATTCATATGTCAAAATAACAGAGAAAAAAATAACATGGAAAACCAAAATAACTAGCCCCACCAAATACCAATAGTCTTCTGGGGGAGCACAATGAGAACACCCTAGAGATAATGCAGGACATGGAACTCAAAAGAACTATAAACATGACAAAAGAATTCAGTGAATTTAAAGAACACACACAAAAAAAGAAATCAAAGAACTGAAGGAAGTTAAGGATAAACTTCTGAATGAAGTCAGAAAAGAATTAGAAATATTGAAGAATACACAGGCTGAAATGAAGAAGGAAATGAAACACTCAATAACCCAATTAGAAATGACAGGCGAAAGCCTCAACAACAGGATGAACGAAATGGAAAACAGAGTATCAAGACTGGAAGATAAAGTAGACGACCTAGACCACTCAAGCAAAGATTATGAAAAATTTAAGAAATTACAAGAATGGAATATGCAGGAATTGTGTGACACCATAAAAAGACCAAGCTTACAAATCATAGGCATACAGGAAGGAGAAGAATCACAAGATAATGGCATGGACCAGATCTTCAACAGAATTGTGGAAGAAAATTTCTCAAAATTAAAGAAAGACATGCCCACACATATACAAGAAGCATATAGAACACCAAACAGGCAGGACCAGAAAAGAAACTCTCCACAGCACATCATAGTAAAAACACTAAACTTACAAAACAAGCAGAAAATACTGAAAGCTACAAAAGAAAAACAAGTCACATATAAAGGAAAACCCATTAGGATTACAGCTGAATTTTCAGTGCAAACTATGAAAACCAGAAGAGCCTGGACCAAAGTATTCCCAGTTCTAAATGACTACAAATGCCAACCCAGATTACTATACCCAGCCACAATGTCTATCATAGTCGAAGGGGAAAGAAAACTTTTACATGACATAAACAGGCTGAAGGAATTCATGTCCACAAAACCAGCCCTTCAGAGAGTTCTGGAATCAATACAAAGAGCTGAAGAAAGGAATGACCTTACCCACGGGGTTTTGGAAAGAAATTCAATGAAGGTATAACTGTGGAAAAGTACAGCTATATCATGAATGTA
>NW_008348218.1:298739-299653 GCF_000622305.1 Nannospalax galili | reverse complement strand
TCTGATCAAAGGAACAATAAATCAAGAAGATATTACAATCATGAACATATATTCACCAAACTCTCATGCACTCAACTTCATAGAAACAATACTACAGGACTTTAAGACCCAGATTAACCCCAACTCATTAATAGTAGGGAACTTCAATAGCCCACTGTCTCCATTAGATAGGTCAACAAGGCAGAGAGTAAACAGAGAGACATCTGAATTAAACAGAATGCATTCTATCAGACCACAATGCAATAAAGTTTACAATCAACACCAGAAGCCCTAATCACTACCTGAACATATGGAGATTAAACAACACACTCCTGAATGATGAATGGGTCAAAAGAGAAATTAAGAAAGAAATAAAAGTATTCCAGGAACTAAATAAAAAGGACAATACAACACAACAAAACCTCTGGGTTATGCTGAAAGTGGTCCTTAGAGGGAAGTTTATAGTTCTAAGCACCTACATTAAAAATTTGGAAAGAATATAAATAAATGACTTAACGTTGCAACTCAACACACTTGAAAAGCATCAGCAAATGAAACCCAAACACAGCAGACAAGAAGAAATAACAAAAATCAGGGCAGAAAATTAAAAAATTGAAACAAAGAAAACAATACAAAGAATCAATGAATCCAAGAGCTGGTTCTGTGAAAAGATAAACAAGTGAGACAGACCCACCACTAGCCCAATTAACCAAAAGAAAGAAAGAGCACCTCCAAATTAACAAAATCAGAGATGAAAGTGGAAACATCACAACAGACACCAGAAAGATACAGAACATTATAAGGGAATACTTTAAAAACCTATATGCTACTAAATTTGAAAACCTAAAAAAATGCATGGATATCTTATGGCATGGGAACCACCAAAACTAAAACAAGAAGAGATTAACACCTTAAACGGATCAATAACACAAATT
>NW_008348218.1:295814-298578 GCF_000622305.1 Nannospalax galili | reverse complement strand
GCGATGTAAAGATAAAACCAAAAAAGAAAACTATAGACCCATATCCTTAATGAACATAGATGCAAAAATTCTCAGCAAGATACTTGCAAACCACATACAGACACACATCAAAAACATCATCCACCAAGATCAAGTCGGCTTTATCTCAGAGATGCAGGCATGGTTCAATATACATAAGTCAATAAACATCATCAATCATATAAATGGGCTCAAAGAAAAGAACAACATGGTCATCTCAATAGATGCAGAGGAGGCCTTTGACAAAATTCAACATGCGTTTTTGTTGAAAATCCTAGAGAGAGTTGGACCGGAGGGAACATACCTCAACATAATTAATGCCATATGTAACAATCTCATAGTCAACATCATTCTAAATGCAGAAAAACTGGAAACATTCCCATCGAAATCAGGAACCAGACAAGGCTGTCCACTATCTCCACTTCTCTTTAACATAGTGCTTGAAACTCTTGCAAGAGAAATAAGACAAGAGCATGAAATTAAAGGAGTAATATTTGGAAAAGAAGAGATCAAACTATCCCTTTTTGCAGATGATATGATATTATATCTAAGAGACACCAAAAATTCCACCCCAAATCCCCTAGAAACTGTTAACACATTCAGTAAAGTGGCAGGTTACACAATTAACCTACGAAAGTCTGTAGCCTTTCTATATACCACTAACAAGCAATCAGAAAAAGAGCATATAGAAACACTCCCCTTCACAATAGCTGCAAAAAACAAACAAACAAACAAACAGAGATCAAATTATCCTGCAGATGATATGATATTATATCTAAGAGACACCAAAAATTCCACCCAAAATCCCCTAGAAACTATTAACACATTCAGTAAAGTGGCAGGTTACACAATTAACCTATGAAAGTCTGTAGCCTTTCTATATACCACTAACAAGCAATCAGAAAAAAGAGCATATAGAAACACTCCCCTTCACAATAGCTGCAAAAAAACAAACAAACAAACAAAGAAACTCGATCTGACCAAAGACATTAAAGAGCTCTACAATAAAAATTTTAAATCTTTAAAGAAAGAGGTTGAGGAAGACCTCAGAAGATGGAAGGACCTCCCATGCTCATGGATTGGAAGAATTAATATTGTGAAAATGACCATCCTACCAAAAGTCATATATAGATTCAATGCAATGCCAATCAAAATCCCCATGACATTTTTCACAGAATTGGAAAAAAACATCCTAAGATTCATATGGAAGCACAAAAGACCTCAGATAGCCAAAACAAACCTGACCACTAAGATTACTATACGAGATTTTAAGCTGTATTACAGAGCTATAGTCAAAGAAACAACATTATACTGGCACAAAAATAGACCCATAGACCAATGGGACAAAATTGAAGACCAAATATGAGCAAATGCAATTTCAGCCACCTAATATTTGACAAAGGGACCAAGAACATTAACTGGAGGAAAGACAGCACGTTCAGCAAATGGTGCTGGCAAAACTTGATCTCCACCTGTAGAAGAATGAAACAACTCCTATCTTTCACCCTGAACAAAAGTCAATTCCAAATGGATCAAACACCTCAATGTAAAGCCTGAAACTCTGAAACCGTTAGAAGAAAACATTGGGAAAAGCCTATAAGATATAGGTGTAGGAAAGGATTTTCTAAAGCAGACATCAGTTTCTCAGGAAACAAGGGTAAGATTTAACAAATGGAAACTCCTTAAACTAAAAAGCTTCTGTATATCAGATGAGGCAACCAGGGAAGCTAACAGAAAACCAACAGAATGGGAGAAAATCTTTACCAGTGACACATCCAATAGAGGTTCAATATCCAGAATATATAAGAACTCAAAAAACAGAGAATCAGGACAAGAAGCAACCCAATTAAAAGATGGGCTAAGGAGCTGAACACAGAGTTCTCAAAAGAAAAACTAAAGATGGCTATGAAACATTTTAAAAGCCATTCAACACCAGTAATAATTAGGGAAATGCAAATTAACACCACTTTAAGATTTCATCTTAACCTAGTCAGACTGGCTAAGATCAAGAGAACAAATGATACCAAATGTTGGAGAGGATGTAGGGAAAGAGGAACACTCACCCACTACTGGTGGGGCTGCAAACTGGTTCAACCCCTATGGAAAGCAGTATGGAGAACTCTTAAAAACTACAAATGAACCTACCATTTGACCCTGATATACCACTCCTTGGCATATACCCAAAGAATTCATCCTATGCAGAGACACTTGTATGTCCATGTTTGTTGCTGCTCTCTTTTCACAAAGGCTAAGAGATGGAAGCAACCTAAGTGTCCCTCAGTTGACAGTGGATAATGAAAATGTGGTTCATTTATACGATGGAGTTTTACTCAGCAGTAAAGAAAGATGAAATCATGAAATTTGCAGGTAAATGGATGGAACTAGAAACTGTTATACTAAGTGAAGTAACACAGAATCAGAAAAAAAATCAACATATGTTCTCCCTCATATGTGGATCCTAGAACCAAACTCTTGTGAGTATGTATCTAGACATAACTACAGGAACCAGATTAATGGAAAGGAAATAAGGAGGTAAAGGAAAAGAAAGAACCTGAAGAAGAACAGTAGGAAACAGGCCTTGATAAGGGAGATATGGATAAAAAATTGGGTTAGTTTAAGGGAGCGGGGAGGGAAGTGTTACAAGGAACCTAGGGGATAAAGGGAAAGAAGACACCTAAGAGATGTAAGACCATAGCAAAAGGGTATTATTAAGGGAGAAAATGGAAATATGGGGAGAGATTAACAG
>NW_008348218.1:294564-295179 GCF_000622305.1 Nannospalax galili | reverse complement strand
TTACGCTTTGAAGAATTATTTTTTATCATTGTTTTTATTTTTAATAACTACATGATTAGAAGAAGCATTTTACTACAGCTTTAACATATTCAGTAACACACTCCAGAGCAAGAGTACATCTCTTTCACAAGTGGATGCAAGTTTCTAGGTTCACAGTTGAATTAATACAGTTACACAATATTGAACTCAGTATAAGCCCTGTAAGACGTAAAATTGGATGAGTTTTTAACTTTTAAAAAAGATCTCCATTTCATTTTAGAATATATAATTCCTTGCAGACAGACTCATTGTTTTTGATACTAACACTGAGAGTTTGGCGCTTGTATCTCTAATCTTATGTACCTGATTATTACTAGTCATAATCGGTTTCACTTGGATCCTTGGTACCTGTGTATGTCTATAAAGTCATAGGGCAGATTTCACCAGAAGGGCAAGTAGTGGGGAATGGCTGGGGGTGCCGACAACACAGCAGACAGTAGCAGGGATATCACAGTATAATGGCTCTAGTGGGGGTAGGGAGGCTATGGGATGATGCCATCTGGGAATTGGGTATATAGTTGAATAGGTGGTTTGAAATGTTCTATGTGATAAACATACACACACACAAAATCAACG
>NW_008348218.1:275159-294217 GCF_000622305.1 Nannospalax galili | reverse complement strand
CTTCCTGACCCTTCTCACACAAAAATAAATTTTAAAAAATTTAAAAAAATAGTTCTTCAAAGCATAAAAATTTTCTCCTTAATAATTGGTGGATGTGAAAAACATTACCATTGAAATCTACCTGACAACTTTATATCCATGCTTAGATGCCAAGGAGCTCAGATAGTAACTGACTGTGACTAACAATAATCAGATATATAGAGATTAGAAAAGCATGTGCAAACATCTTAATGTCAATTGCATTGAAAATGAATTTTTTTGTATGAAAATCTGTATTTTTGTAGTGAAATGGAGATCTTTCTTAAAGGTTAAAAACCTCATTTAATTTTATGTCTTATAAGGTTTATATGGAGTACAATATTGTATAACTGTAATAATTCAACTGAAAACCTAAAAATTTATAGCCAATTTTGAAAGAGATGCATCTTAGCTCAGGAAAATGTTATTTAATATGTCAATGCTGTTGTAATGAAATGCTTCTTCTAAGTAAGTGGTTATTAAATAATTTTTAAAAATGTGAAAGAACACAGCTTGAAAAATGAAAAGGTGCGAAATATTTGATCAGTGACTCTGTGGCTCTGTTTTAATGGGCTTGTAGCACATAGTAAGCACTTTGGAACATCAGAGTACAAATAATTTGGTGTCATTAGGAATTATTGCAGTTTTAGCAGTGATTAAGAATGCCCTGTGTCACAGTGGATAATGATCTTCATGAAATGTTATTGCTGTAAACGTTCTATTCTAAGTGACTCTGCTCCTGTCAGTGCATCTGCAGCTGGTTCATATCATCTGAAGCAGGAAACAGAACCAAGGTCAGGTGAATGAAGGCTAGTACAAGTATGAATGCTTCACAGACAGAGACAGTGTCACACTGGGTGATCTGCAGAGCAGAAGCCTTCCTCCCCAACCCACGTGGGAGTCAATAGATTTTTAAAACGCCATTAGCAATGGAAACGCATTATTGCCTCTGCATTTTTCCGAGCAGAACAAACTCCCGGGGAGTGTTTCCCTTTTACAACTCAGTTTCCTAAGGTACACATAGAAGAAGCACATAGACAAATGGTCAAGACCATTTGAAGGTTTTCCACCTCTGCGTTGGGGTCCCTTAGGGGCAAGTACTTGCTCTGATTTACATCTCTTTCTACTGGGTGGAGGAATCTATTTCTGTAAATTAGTGACTACACCTGTCGACCTCATCCTCTTCGTTCATTCAATAATTTCTTTTATCCATTCATTCATTCATGAATATTCCCTGGGTTCAGCTTGACTATAGCAGGCATTTGGTCCAACACTGGATTAGATCGAAGCAGGGAAACTTTGAAAGGAAGTGTTAATGATCTTATGTAGTGAACCACCTTCAACTAATTGTTATTCATAAGTCATTGGTAAAAGCAAAATAGAAAGAAAAAATCCTGGTGGGTAAAGAACTGAGAGGCTGAAAAATTCCAAAAGGACTTGATTTAGATGTTTGTAGTGTCTTTGTGGAATATTGTGAAAGAACTGAGCCTGGGGTGCTGGCTAGAAATGAAGGGCCAACATGGCTTTGAGTCTTATGGAGGTTTACTGTCACATCTGCTTGTTCTCACAGCACACCACCCAGGGTTAAGTGCAGATAGACATTTCTGAGGACTTTTCCACTTTGGTTCCTCTGTGACACAGTCCCACGGGATAAGAATATATTATTAATAGTGAATTTTTGCTCCCAGATTCACATTATGAATGGCTGGTACCCACACCTCTAAAAGCTACTTCCTCTACACTTGTACTCTGTTAACAGCTCCCTAGTTTGTAGTTGTAATTCTGGCCACAGGCACTAACCACCACCTCTGAATCAGGATCTGACAGATATGAGAGAGGTAGGAACAAAACCTAAAACCTCATCTGGAGAAAAAATAGCTTCCCAGAGTCATTAGAACAAAGTAATAGCCACCACCAACAATAAATAACATTTATTAAAAACAAAATCTATACAAGGCTCGCTGTTGGACACTTTTCATACATTATTTCAGCAAATGCTTTTTCTTACTCTATAAGACAGAAATTATTTCTCCAAGTTTGTACAAGAGACAACGGGCTCAAATAGAGTGGTTTGTTTTATGTCACCAACATAGTAATTGGATTGAAATGGAGATATGTGTGATCTCAAAAACAAGCCCTTACTTCTTCACCTGAGAGTAACCACCTGCTGGGGACCAGGGACTGGGCCACACATGCTAGCTGTAAATCCAAGAACAAAGAGTCCTGGATGAAAGGGGTTCTTTATTTTTGTTAGTCTAATTAAAGGCTTGGCCACAGCATGCTAGACCTGCCACATTAAACAGCCTTCAGACCTGTGGTTTTTCACTTGTAAACTGAGGTCCCACTTGTATGTGGGGAATCAGTTACTTCTAAGGTGAAAATGACATCATGCATATGTCATAAGTTTCCTGTTATCATTATGACAAGCTACCACAAACTCAGTGACAAGAAAACACAACTTAATCATCTTATAGTCTACCCTTCAGAAGTCAGGCAAGGCCCTTGCTCATGAAAATCAGACTGTTGACAGGGCTCTTTTGTCTGTAAGCTCTAGAGAGAGTTTAGTCCCTTGATTTTCCACTTTCTGGAGGATTTCCATGTATAACATCTTCCAAGGCAGGAATGGTATTGAATGTCGGCCCACTGACGTTCACATGTTCTTTGCCTCGTTTCTCCTTTTGAAGATCCTTGTGCTTTTCTCCAGACCCAACCAGAAAATCCATAAGAATATCCTTATCGAAAGTAACCTGTTAGGATGCCACATCCTCTCTGCCATATAGCATGACATCTAGATTCTAGCATTAGCAAGTGGACATTAGCAAGTGGGAGGGAAGGATTATTGAACTTATCACAAATGGAAACTGTCTTGTAATTTTAAATAACTCAATACATAATTTCTGATGCAGTGGTTAATACTAAATGTGAAGATAATATATTATAATCTGTTAAGCTGATTTTCTTTTGAAAAACTGAATTCTAATGGATGTATGGTATGCACATAGTTATATAAGCATATATAGTGACACATATATACAAAGGCCCACATACAAATATATACATGTATATATGCTTTTATATCCATTTATATGTACTAATATGCATAACTACTGTTAATGATTTTAGCATGTATCTTGGAGTTCTAAAAATTTATATTAAGCACATTAATATGCATTTACTTTTCACATGTATTTTAACTATTATAAAATATCATCACAACATACATACTTTTGTTTTGGAGACAGGGTCTCACTGTGTAGCCTTGGCTGCCTTGGAACATGCTATGTAGACCAGGCTGCTCTCAAATTCTGCTTGCCTCCAGAGTGCTGGGATTAAAGGTATGTGCTTATTGTTTTAAAAATGTTTATCAAAATTTCCCCCTCAATATGTGCATTTCCACCATATTCCTTGCTTTACAGTGTTTTCCTGGGTGAATGGGCTGTTATTTAGTAAAACGTTTCCTTTATTATAAATTTTAAATGTTTTAAAAATGTTTATCAAAATTTCCCCCTCAATATGTGCATTTCCACCATATTCCTTGCTTTACAGTGTTTTCCTGGGTGAATGGGCTGTTATTTAGTAAAACGTTTCCTTCATTATAAATTTTAAATTATATATTACTCTGTGTGTGTCTGTGTGTGTGTGTGTGTGTGTGTGTGTGTGCGCGTGCGCGCGCGCGCACATAACACCGGTGAGCCTGCCTGGAGGTCGAAGGTTAGGGTTGATGTTATGTGTCTTCTTTTCTCCACCCATCTTACTTTTCCCTAGAGAATCTCTTAGTGAGCCTGAAGCTCACTGACTGGTGAGAATGGCTGGCCAGTGACCCACTGGTAACTGACTGTCGCCCCCTCACACATCCCAGAGCTGCAGTGACAAACAGGTACTGCCGCAACTGTTTGACTTTTTTGTGAGGGCCAGGTATTTGAACTGGGTTTCTTTCTCATGCTAGCACAGCAAACGCTGTGTTGACTGAGGCATATCCCAATCCTGATTTGTATTGCTTGTGTCTGTGTAAAAAGTGTTATAAAGAACATCTTTGTGAAGTCTTTCAATTGTATCTCTGAAAGGATTTATAGGAGTAGCACTGATGTGCTAGCTGAAGGTGCAAGCCATGTAAATTCTTTAGACACACATAGAGTTCTATTAATGGATAAGTGCAAGTCAATCCCATGCTCCCCACCCTCTTCCCTCTGACCATACCCACACCCACCCAACTGCCCTGTGACTCTTGAGCTTCCATGTGAGTCATAGATTCCATTTGTAGTCTCCCACCAGGTTAATGGGGGTATGAAGTATGGCATAATAAGCAAGGAAACAAGCATCAAAGCAACAATGAGCTATCGTAAGATAAGCTACTTTTTCCTTATCAGTCACTTAAATTTGTCTTTGGCGGTAAATTATTCGTATTACTTGATCATTATTCAATTAGATTAGTTGGCTTTCCATTACCAGTGCATAAATTGATTGTATTATATATACTAGCCACATGTCATCTGTGTCACATAAATACTTTCTCAATCTGTTATTTCTCTAGAGACTTCGTTTATGGTATATCATAGTAATTTCCTGCACCTCACATAGTCAACTGCTCTTATGGAACTTTTGATTTCTTGTAGCCATTTGGGAAGTTACACATAGATTATTATTGTTTCTAATCACTCATACAATATAGTTTGCATATTTTTAACTTTTTCTGGTGGTTATTTTGCATATGACATGAAATAAAGGTCCGAGTGTGTTTTGTTCAATTGTGCTGCCTGTTGCATGTCCATTACTCATTAAATCTTCTATCACTGAACTGCTACATAAACTGCCACTTTGTCATATGTTAAATTTTAAAATATTTTGGGGTCTATTTCTGAACTTCTAATTCTCTTCTACTGTGTGGACTTCCATCAACACAAGCGCACTAATGTATGTATTTTGGGTGGATAATTGATTTTCCCCTAGCTTAGCAATGCAGCTCTCATATTTGAGCTGGGTGCATGGCTGCCAGAAGATGGGTGGGCTGTGTGGTTGAGTTCAGTTATTGCTTCTCTTGGCCTTTGCTAGCATCTTGGTGACACAGGGTGCAACTGCTGGTGATAATTATTATCTTATGCACCATGTCTGTCTTTGGGAATGGACCTCATACCTACTTTTACTAACTGCTTCTATTACTCTTTCCACTTAGTCATTCATTTAAATATCACAATACTCAAACTCATTTAAATTTACATTACTCTATGATTTTTATTGTTGAAAATTTTAGTACCTGGAATCAAACCTTGTGCCTTTGAGACTAGCACTATACCATTCATCCAGAATTGACCCAGACTGCTGCCCTTGGGCCTGGCTTTGTTTTTATCTGATGTGTTTGGAATCCTTTTAAAACTTCATTTGGTTGGTGGAAGGGCTTAATTCCACGGGATAAGCTGAAGTTGCTGTTCTTTTGTCGACTTTGACTGCTCCTAGGCACATGGCCCTCTCACATAAAGGAAATATAAATAATATCATGTAATCACAAAAGTAATGATTCTATCACCTTTGCTATGTAAAGTGGCATAATCAAAGGATAGTTTATCACATGCACAAATCCTTCCTAAATTTAGGGGAAGAAATCATGTAGTATATGCATCCCAGAATAGGAATTTTCACAGTCATTTAGAATTCTGCTTACCACTGTGGTAGAAAGGGTTTGGGGGGAGGGGTACTTACCTGCTTCAGATATGTCTTCACTTGAATTTTCTGTTGTTCATTACTGTGTTCTCTTTGTGAGGTGCTCATACCTCTACATCTCAGTCTTATTGTGGTTTCTTTGTGTAAAATAAGCTGATGATGTTAAAACTTCATTTGGTTGGTGGAAGGGCTTAATTCCACGGGATAAGCTGAAGTTGCTGTTCTTTTGTCGACTTTGACTGCTCCTAGGCACATGGCCCTCTCACATAAAGGAAATATAAATAATATCATGTAATCACAAAAGTAATGATTCTATCACCTTTGCTATGTAAAGTGGCATAATCAAAGGATAGTTTATCACATGCACAAATCCTTCCTAAATTTAGGGGAAGAAATCATGTAGTATATGCATCCCAGAATAGGAATTTTCACAGTCATTTAGAATTCTGCTTACCACAGTGGTAGAAAGGGTTTGGGGGGAGGGGTACTTACCTGCTTCAGGTATGTCTTCACTTGAATTTTCTGTTGTTCATTACTGTGTTCTCTTTGTGAGGTGCTCATACCTCTACATCTCAGTCTTATTGTGGTTTCTTTGTGTAAAATAAGCTGATGATGGGTTCACAAACTGTTGGTCTGTGTTCATCAAAATTGAGTCTGGTAGGACAGAACATTTTAATTTCACTGGAGACAGTTTCCCTGAGCTCCTGCCTGGGGTTAGGATGTGAAGAAGGAAAGTTAAAGCAATTTCTCTCTTCTGAAGCTGGTTGGGAAATAAGAGCTGAAGATGTTACCATCAAATACACATACTTTACCTTAGTAACTCACCTTCATGACAGCGTTCACCTTAGCACACTTTCCATAATGCCAAGCCTGAATTTCTCTGGTCTCATTTCTTTTCTAGAAGAATTAGCCCTGTTTCCTATGAAGTAGGAGAAGGAGAAACAGAAAACAGGTCATGCTGCTCTGGCCAGGTCTTCCTTACCTCAAGAAGTTACATCTCAACTCACTCTGAAGTTATGCTTAAAGAATAAAAGTTTTCTAGGAAGTTGCACATTGCAGTTACCTTTGGTTCCAAGTAGCAGTGGGAATCTGGGCTGTTCCTATTCCTTGGAGTCTTCTAAACCAGGCATACCTTTCAAATGCCCCATTCAACATTCCCAGCCTCCCCTGTTTCTCAGTTTTTGGGGGATTCTTTGAAGAAAAATCACTTGTTTATCTTCCAAAGTATAATTACTTGCCCTGAGAATTCATTTATTATTCTTACGAGCTTTTCATATTCATTCATCATTCTTTGAGGGTACGAAAACACCCCAGTTCTCTGATTATAATGATTTTGCTTCGGTTTCTAGTACTGTTGTTTTGGAGGATCAGTGATTTTCAGGTAGAAAAAATGACACACGTTGGCACTCTTCCATGGAAACCTAAGGTCAACGATCTAATAATAATGATTACTGTCATTGATTTTATAATAAAATGCATTGGGGTTGGTATCTGTTCAAGGAAATTGGTTTCTTTTGATGGAAAGAAGACTTAAACCCATTGTCTCTGAAGGAATGTGTGGTCCCCAAGGATATGCAAAACAGATTTTTCATTGATCATCAGTGTCAATTTGACAGTCTCCCTGAATTCTGCAGTACCCCCCCACACCTCAGGGAAAGCCATTGGAGTAAGATATGAAGTGTTTCTCCCACAGAGAATTCATAAGAGCAGGAGAGCTGCCAACAGCCTTTGTTTTATTCAAAACTGGCCCTTTTCCTTAAAATTCAGGTAATAAACACAAGGGCAGTGATTTGAATGAGAAACATAAATGATATGGTACTTTGGGGGAGGAATTTCTATTAAAAAATCCAAAATAGGATAGACAACTTTGATAGCTTAATAGGAATCCACTACTAAGGAGCTATTTTGCTTATTGAAAGAACCATAAAATATTTCTATTTACTGAGGAGATTATTTAAGCTTCTGGCTATTACTGGGTGGGAGGTACTCAGGTGAGAAAGCCACAGTTGGACTGGAAGAGCTCACAGGCAACAGTACTAACCATGACACACAGGCTATCCTTTATTTTAGGGTAGAAATAGGTTAAATTGTATTGAAGGTGTGAAATAAGCCTGCCACATCTCCCTGATTTGGCTGTGTAGTGTAAACAGATAAACAAATAGCATGAAGGTGTTCTCACACATGTATGCACATGGGGTGCCTCAAATCCCCAAGACTATTTAAAGATGGGAACTTCTGGGAAGGATACTTAGCCCCTGGCATTTTACAATGCTTCTCAGATGTGTAATTATCACTGAGAAATAAGGCCACAGGTAACTTTGAAAGAAGATGTAAATCAGGAAGTGGTTACTTTTTTTCTCTTTCCATTAATGACTCATTTCACAAACTAGAAGAAAGCCACTGAGAAAAACTTCTAAATTCTTTCTGCTCTATAGATGAAGGAGGCAGGTGGTTGGTTGCAACTGAATGTCTGTACCTTACAAAGAAAGTAAAGTTGGGGATAAGAGCAAAGGCTTCGTCGATTAGCATTAAAGAAAAGTCCTCATTTCTACAGGCTGAGTTGCCCCATTCTTCCACTTTCATCAAACCATCAAGTTCTGTTCTGGAGTTTAATCACGGCCTTTCTTTTGAAGGATCTGCTGTTGAGGAATTACTTTCACAGGGGTCACTGGACCCCTGTGAGCACCTGACCTCTAAGGCCACAGGTGCTCATATTAATTCAAAGGCCTGTCTACTCAGATCTCTGCTGCAAACCCCAGGATATAGTCAGCCTGTACAAACATTGCTTGGCAAGAAGTTGTGAATGTTAGACTGGCCACTGTGATGGTGTTAAGTTTGGCTCTTATTTTTTAAGCATGTTTAAAGATGAGGTTTTTAAAATTTATTCCTTATACTAAAATCTGTCTCTCATTTTAAAAGCAAGCCGAGGGAGAACCAAACAGTGTCATCAATTCCTTTGACATATTATACATAGTGTGGACACATTTCAGAATCATGGATGTGAAAATGAACATCCTTTTTTATTTGTTTGAATTGATCCCAAGGAAAAGTTCCCCCGTCTTTCAGCATTAGAAGAGAAAGAAAGTGACTCCTAATGATCATATCCCCCTCAGAAATAGCTTCTCTCTCATTCATTTTCCTGACATAAGAAGGTTTTGTTTGTTTTAACCTCTGAAGAGTCCCATAGTTGGGTATAAGCTGATCTAATTCCATTCTACTTTACAAATCAGTGAATAAAGCTGTCCTCTGAAAATTATTGCAACTTCTTCATTGCCTAACAAAGGAAGTAGAAGGACCAGATGGAGTTCTGAATCCCAAGTGGATTTTTCAGCATTAGAAGAGTCATGTGGTTGGGGTGAGCAAGTGTGCTTGACTTGCAAATATTAGGAAATAAATACAGAATGCTTCAAATGTGGGTTAAACCAACACATATTGCCTGAAATAATATTACAGTTTTATTTGGCTTCGTTTTTCCTAAAGATTCTGTAGGGCATGGGTAGCTATGTTCCCCAGAGAAATAGGGGAAGAAAAGACAAGAGAAAGGGACAGCAAAGATGGACAGTCTTCAGAGAAGCTATTTGAGTTCAGGATAGTACAGGTGCAGGTTCATCTTCTTTCAGGATGCTACTTAGGCAATTTCCCAAGTTTTATAGTTGAATAGCTGGCCTTTGAATGGGAACCACCATACAACACATTGTCTCTTCTTTCAAATGGAGAGAACAAGTATTTAAAATATCAGTTATTTATGGAAACACTTTTCAAAAAAGTAACTACTAATTACAGCTTTCCAGTTTGATAATGGTCTTTAAAAGCACTTTGGCTCATTGAACAGATAACTCCCAGGTTGTACGTGTATTCATACAATCTGCCCAGAGAAAGAGCTGCCCCCTTTCTTTGATTGTTCATTCACTAGAAATCTGAAGGAATAATATATTTTTCTTATAACCTCCATTGATAAAAATTTACAAGCTTTTAATCTAGGAGATTCAAAATGGAGCTTGTGCTTTACTTAGTTGGATTGCTAAAAGTGGTTCTAGAACAATTGCAGCTGTACCACATTTTGCTGAGCTTGTAGCATGAGTTTACATTCTCAGATACTGTCTCCTGTTTGTCTAAGACAATGGAGACATCGTTTTGGAAACTCAACTGATTCTTATACCTTATGTCAGATTAAGTTAATTTAGTTTAGTATGTTTTAGTTAAATAATTTATCTACCTTGACAGTTCTAGGATATAATAATGACAAAAAATATTTATGGGCCTTTGTGTTTATACACTCCCATTCAAAATTGTAACAAATGATTTCAAAAAATAATTTTAAAGAAAATTTGTAAAATAATTCTATGCAAAACAATACAGAGAGTCACAGTGAAAATTTCTTCTAATCAAGGAAATCAGTAGTTGACATTTCAGCTAGACATGTAGGTCCATGTTTTGCTTTTGTTATAGGTGAGTGTTAGTCTTGATTGGTGGAAACTAGGTGCTTTGCATATCGTTTATTTCCTTTTATGAATTCACGGAAGAGTACCTCGAAGATGTTGCTTCGTTCTTGCGATCTGAGAGGTATTAAAATAAAAAGTGGCCCAAAACAACAAGAAGATGTGGGCCATGGAGGCACCCTATAGGATTCAGTCAGGCTGACATGGGGCATCCGAATAACTAAGAAGATGGTGACAACCTTCACTCTCTCCCCTCAGATCTCTTGGATGGTGCTGTTAGAAAGGTAGGCCTACCTGAAACAGCAAAGTCCTTCTTCAGCCCTGCAGATCCATCATTCCAACACTGTAGTAGTATCAAAGGGAACTAATTACAAGTTCTCGGTTGATTACCATAATGCAATGCAGTTTTATTGATTTCTATTGCTTTCAAACAGGAAGGTTAGAAAAGTGCTACACAAAAAGACAAAAACAACAAAGAACTGTGTTTTTACCTTACTATATCTATAGCTTCTTGCTGATAATTAGTTACATTGTGATATAAGTTGTTACCACATGAACAACAACTTTAGCCTTTTTACTCTACAAAAGAAACATTTGTGAGTTTCCATTTCAGGGACTGTGAAGATACCCATGAATTCTGGATTGAATTCTACCACTTAGTAACAAGTGGTTAGCAAGTTATACCACTCCTTGGCATATACCCAAAGAACTCATCCTATTGCAGAGACACTTGTACATCCATGTTTGTTGCTGCTCTTTTCACAATAGCTAAAGGATGGAAGCAACCTAAGTGTCCCTCAATTGACGAGAGGATAATGAAAATGTGGTTCATTTATATGATGGAGTTTTACTCAACAGTAAAGAAAAATGAAATCACGAAATTTGCAGGAAAATGGATGGAACTAGAAACTGTTCTACTAAGTGAAGTAACACAGACTCAGAAAAAAAATCGACATATCTTCTCCCTCATATGTGGATCCTAGAACCAAACCCTGGTAAGTGAGTATGTATCCAGACATAACTACAGGAACCAGGATAATGGAAAGGAAACAGGGAGGTAAAGGAAAAGAAAGAACCTGAAAGAGAAGAACAGTAGGAAACAGCCCTTAATAAGGGAGATATGGATAAAAATTGGGCTAGTTTAAGGGAGGGGGGAGGGAAGGGTATACAAGGCACCTAGGGGATAAAGGGAAAGAAGGCGCTCAAGAGAGGTAGGACCATAGGAGAAGGGTATTAGTAAGGGAGAAAGGGGGGAAATGCACGTACCTTAAGTGGAAAAACCATAATGGAGGGGTGAGATGATGTGGGGATAAACAATGAGACAAAAATAATATACACATAATCTTAAAATTACTAAGGTCGTAGTTTAGTCAATTAGTTTAAAGGACAAAATGTATGTCTAGTCAAGGTTTATCTGAGAACACTAGGTTTTTTTCCAAGATTTATTTACATAGACACATAGCAATTAAAGTACCAGACTGGTGGAACTAATCTTCTTGGATGTTAAATAGCCATACGTTGAAGCCTATATTAATCTGGTTAGAGGGACATAAAGGACAGTTTTTGTTCCTTGCCCGCCTAGGTTGACTAGTTCCAGGGGACTATGAGCATCTCTCAAAATGTCCTATAATTGTGGTGGGTCACCTGTCCTCTTGACCAAGGAGGTCGAGGAGACCCCACCAGATGGACTTGAACCAGTGTCCAGTCTACAAAGAAGAGGGTCAACACAGAGGAATCATTTCCTCCATGCTTCCAAGCGAAGCCAGCCATGGTCGAACAGGACATTTGACTTATCTTCACATAGGCAGAACTGGTAAAAAGAAAGGAGCCAAGGACTCCTCCCAAGCCCATGGAACTCCTGATGAACAGATCCTCTAATGACCTTAAGAGTAAAAATAAATTGGTTTATCTAGACCAACTATATGTCCTTAAACACCCAAAAGGAAAGTATAACCAAAGATTAAAGGGGCCAATATAATTTCTTGAGTCCATATGTATAGCTAAAGGCTACATAGCAAGCAACAATGCCAGATAGGTGATACCTTCTTTTGAGCTGTTGGCCAAGGTGGCCAAAGGGATTCCCAGATAGTAACCCAGCATAGAACTGGGAAAATGAACTGCAAACCCCAATCTTATCTAGATGAGGAAGAGCTGACCCTCCTAAAACAAAGACCTCTAGATAGGCTGACCAGATTCACCAGAAGGGCAAGAAGTGGGGAATGGCTGGGGGTGCCGATAACACAGCAGACAGTAGCAGGGATATCAGAGTATAAGGGCTCTAGTGGGAGAGGGAGGCTCTGTCAGGATGCCATCTGGGAAGTGGGTGTATAGTTGAATAAGATGGTTTGGGATGTTCTGTGTGATACACACACACACACACACACAATCAACAAATTTTAAAAAATATATTATATTTGAGGAGGAAGCATGGAAATTTATGTCATGTTAATTAGTAGAAGTGATATACATTACCACTGAAATCTACCCGATGACTTTATAGACATAGACAGACGCCAAGGATCCAAGTGTAACCTATTATGACTAGTAATAATCAGATGCATATATGTTCGAGATGCATGTGCCAACATCTCAGTGTTTGTAGCAAAAACAATGAGTATTTATGCAAGGAACAATATATTCTAAAATGAAATGGAGATCTTTCTTAAGGGTTAAAAACTCATTCAACTTTATGTTTTACAGGGCAAGAAAGAGTTATTTAGTGGGAGTTACGGGCATGGTTAAAGTGGTACCGGTGTGGTGGCTACCACTTGTGAAAGAGATGTACTCTTGCTCTGGAGTGTGTTATTGAATATGCTAAAGCTGTAGTGAAATGGTTCTTCTAATCATGTAGTTATTAAAAAATTTTTTTAAATGATTAAAAAAGTGATAATTCTTCAAAGCATAAAAATTTGCTCCTTAATAATTAGTAGATGTGAAAAACATTACCATTGAAATCTACCTGATAACTTTATATCTATGCTCAGATGTCAAGGAGCTCAGAAAGTAACCAACTATGACTAGTAATAATCAGATATATAGCGATTAGAAACGTATGTGCAAACATCTTAATGTCAATTGCATTAAAAGTGAATTTTCCTGTATGAAACTTTGTATTTTAATAATGAAATGGAGATATTTTTTAAACGTTGGAACCTCATTTAATTTTATGTCTTATATCTTATAGGGTTTATACTGAGTACAATATTGTATAACTGTATTAATTAAACTATAAAAAATGTACAGCCAATTTTGAAAGAGATGCATTTTAGCTCTGGAAATTGTTATTGAATATGTCAATGCTGTTATAATAAAATGCTTCTTCTAAGTATGTGGTTATTAATTAAATAATTTTTAAAAAAGATGTAGATATTATATAGCTGTTTAGAAAGAGACTGTTCAGAAGTAGTTCTGAAAAGCAGTCTTTGGAATTTCTGTAATATATTGTTTGACAGCTTATGTTCATATGGTAGAAAATATCCAAAATAAAGTACATTTCCTTACATTTAAATATATGTGCATTTGAGACCTAGGAAATTGTAGAGCATTAGTAACATTAAGGCCAAGAGATAGGCTTTCCCACAGTGTTCCATGTGTGTCCCTGTTAGTGTGGGTGATTATATTTGGTAGTATCATATTATTTTTCTAAAATTTGAGTTGATTATTTAAAAATATAGCTTTGATTTAAAAATAACATTGCACAATAAGGTAAGGCCAATAAGGAGGTGTTTGAGATGATAAATATCCTGAGTTCACAGTGTATAAGTAACATCTGGGGGTCATGTGAGTGACACATTAACTTTGGATGGAAACATAACATGAATGCTAAAGGAAGGTAGGAACCCTAGCATCAGTTCTCTTGTTCTACATTTATACACCCTTGTCTAGACCCAGAACATATTAGAAGCTCAACAATTTTTAAGTAAATGAATACAAAATTAATTTTAAAGTCAAATATATCTCTTCTGTGAGGTTAGAGGAATTGTTTATTCCTTCTGAATTGTCAAAAATCGATCTTTATAAATTGTAATTGTAGTATTGTAATCATATAGAGATATTATGGACTACAAATTCAACAGTAGTAATAAGATTTTATGAACTGATAAATATTGAGAGGAAATGGTAAATCTCCATTTTAACTGTTGTGTCATAGATCGGCAACTTCAGTGGAAGAATGACAGTTATCTTCATGGAAACCATACACACAGCATGAAAGGTCCACCACTCTTGGAGTATGCCTGGCATTTCTTCTAAGCACTGTGCGAAGCAGAACTATGCTACAGATTTTATGGTCATGCTGGTCACTGCTGTTTTATCAAAACCTAAGACATTATTCAGTTTTAGAGGAAAAATAAATAATGACTATTTGCATTATGCAAGCCTAAATTATTAGAAAATCTATGAGAATTACAGAGTTCAGCAATGCTCATAAAGTGCACTAGTTTCCCTTGTACTGACCAACCAGTTAAACATGATAGATTCAAGATGACCACTCGGAGACCGCAGAGATGGCTCAGCAATTAAGAGCACTTGCTGCTCTTGCGGAGGACTTGGGTTCAGTTCCCGAAACCAGATGGAGGCTGAACACTGTCTGTAACTCCAGTTGTAGGGGCTCTGACATCTTCTTCTGGCCTCCATGGTGATGCATGCACATAGTGCACATACATACATACATATAAGGAAGACACATGGGCACATTAAATAAATGAATGAATAAATAAATATAAATATTGTAAAATTTAAAAAACAGAACAAATGGCCACAGAATTTTGTCAGAATCATCACTGAGAGGTAGCACATAGTTCCCTCACTGGACTCAAGACTTGCCTTATGGATACTCTGTCACTTCTTCCATGCTATGTTGATCAATCAGCTTTATATGTACTAGCGAGTACTAGCGATGGTCAGCCTATGTATCCTGTGTTTAAGAGCACTAGGTCTGGGAGGCCTGAGCCCTTCTTCAGATGATACCCTTAAGTTCTTGTGATTGTCATTTTGGACAAGCCACTGATAAACACCTGGGCAGACAGTCCTAGCTAAGCCCAGCCTTCCAGCCATCCTTAACAAGATGCCACACAGGACAATGATGCTGTCTTGGAGCTTCCAGACTAGGCTGTATGCCAGCTGAATACCAAAGACTCTCATTAGAAGTAAGGCAACTGAGGAGCTCGCCAGGCTTTCTTGTCTCCTGACTCACAAAACTGTGAAATAGTGTGAGCAAGTCATTTCATAAAATACCAGAGGAAGTTTTAACACCACAGTGGATAAATGGAACCCTGAGTCATTTATGCTCTGTCTCAATCATTGACATTTCCATAAAACCCATATATTATATGTATTAATGAAAGATCTACTTTTTCTAATTTAGTGTTTCTTATATCATTAATCCATATAAACCAATCAATGGATTTTAGATATATTAATGTAGTAAATAAGAATTTTAATGGAAGCATTGCAGCTCTAAAATATTATTGAGATATATGTGGAAGAAAATTCCAATACAGACATGGGGAATAATTGTTTATGTACTAAGACAAATGGGTCTTTGAACATGATATATTACAGGAAAAACAGATGAAATTGAAAGTATATAAGCTAATATTTAAAGATGGTCTGGTATGTTTGCTGTTAAATTTTATGAGATTATAGCATAAAATTGAAACTTCATGTCATTTATAAGCAAAGCAAAGCTACCTCTCTAGTAATCCAAACGAACTTTTCTTTTACAGGTGCAAAACAATGGTTTCAAGTAAAAATTAAGGCCCCTTAAGCATCATTCATAAGTATTCTTTTCCTAGCTGAAATGTGATTTAACCCACATTGAACCAAAAAAGCTCACGATAGCTAAAATGATACCCACAAACATTATGCCCTGAGCCTTATCCAAAAATTTCCATTCCAAAAGAGTGGACATTACACAGAGCAACGTCATTGCATAAAGCCAGGTTTCTGACAATAGTACTGCAAAATGCGTTTGCTATAAGGGAGGCGCACTGTAGCTTGGCTCTTTTTAATCACTGGTAGCACAAGATACAGGGGAAATATTTTTTGTTTACTTATGACTGTTTTGCAAAACATGATGTAGACTATTATCATTAATTGGGTCCAGCACTTACTGTATGTGTCGTGTGCACTGTTCTAAGAATAAATCCTGATCTATGCACAGAGGAATCTGGTGGTCAGTGACACACTTCCTGATGTATAGTCAGTGTCTATGCAAACAATAGGATGGATTGAGAGTCTGGGCTGAGAGTGTAGCTCAAAGAACCATTTCACAGTTTTGCTGAACAGGAATGATGATTTCATGTGGGTTTAAAATTAAGAGAACAAAAGTCCTTATTGCTAATTTTGATGTATTAGTCACTATTCTTGTAGCTCTAACAAAATACTTTACAAACACAATTACAAGAAGCAAGGGTTTTTTTTGTTTTGTTTTTTGTTTTTTTGATTCATTGTTTGAGTGTACAGTCTATCATGTTACGGATGGCATGGTGCTGGGATTGATTCTGAGGGAGCTGGTCACACTGGGTCCTGTCAGGAAAACAAAGAGAGATAAATGCTAGTGCTCACATGGGTCCCTTCTCTATCTTTTATATTCAGTTCAAGAATCAAGTTCATGTAGTGCTGCCACGCACATCCAGGGCGTGTATTAATTACTTTCCTGTTGCTATGATAAAATCTCATAACCAAAAGCAGTGTACAGAAGAAAGAATTTATCTTGACTTAAAATTCCAAAAGCTAAATGTCCACAAAGCTGGGAAAGCACAGAGGGAGGAGGCCAGAGCAGGAAGCTCACAGATCACATCTCAGCCTCTCTAATACACCAGGAATCTGAGAGTGTGCTGGAAGTGGGGTGTGGCCACACAGTCTAAAAGCCTACCCTTAGTTACTTACTTACTTCAGCAAGATTCCACATCCTGTGAATTCCATAACTTCCCCCAAACAGTGCCACCAACTAGGGACCATAAGTTCAATACATGAGCCTGTCAGGGACACTCTCATTCAAACCACCACATGGTGTGTCTTCCCTCCTCAGTTAAACCTCTCTAGAAACTGAATGACACACACACACACACATATGTCCATGTCTCCTATGTGATTCCAAATCTGGTCAAATTGATAACCAGACTTAATCTTCTTGATTTCAGTGGATTAGCCAAGTGGCAATGTATTCAGATCCTGAATTATCTGAAAGCACTTATTTCATAAGACAAATGAGGAAAATTTTTAACTTTTAGGCAATGTGAGAGTTCAAGAAGATTGAAGCAGCAAGGGGACGCCTGGGAGCCTGATGTTGACAGTTTTATTTAGTAATTAGAGAAAAATGCTTATCAAAGACACAATAAAGATAGCTCCTTACAGTTTTTTCCCAAATTAAAACATTCAAAATTCTAACTTTTGTAAGCAAATGCTTATGACTTAATCATAGAGCATGGAAGATATAATTCATGGGTATGTACTCTAAAATTCAAGGCCCCTTTCAAACTGCATATTCAGAATGATCTGTGCTAGACATCAAACGGTCATTTTCATTCTGATGTCCTACAGTGATATAGATCTATTATTTTTATTTAGTGTACATGTGGTGAAAAAAGAAACTAGTTTTGGTGTCTGATAAGAATCATGTCTTCATGTTTGAGTTAGATGTATTATACATCCTTAGTTGAAAGTTAAAATTTCCTAACTTAAAATAGTGTTTTCTTTTCATAAGACTATTACACAGGGAAAGAAAAAAATATAAGAAGACAGAAAAATCAGTGTTTGATCAGTGGAAAAGTTGGAGAGGTCTGAATTTGAGGACATGTTCTATAAGGAGTGATGGGGATGTCGAAAATGCTGGGCATAAGAACTCAAAAAAAAAAAGAAGCAAGAAACCAAATAAGCCAATTAAAAGATGGGCTAAAGATCTAAACACAGAGTTCTCAAGGGAAGAAATAAAGATGGCTAAGAAACATCTCAAAAAGCATTCAACATCATTAGTAATTAGGGAAACACAAATTAAAACCACCCTAAGGTATCATCTTATTCCAATCAGACTGGCTAGGATCAAGAGAACAAATGATACCAAATGCTGGTGAGGATGTGGAGAAAGGGGAACGCTCATTCACTGATGATGGGGTTGCAAACTCGTGCAGCCTCTATGGAAAACAGTGTGGAGAACTCTTAAAAAACTAAAAATGACTGTGCTCCTATCCTCAGGCCTCTTGGGGTAAGTCTATAGCGCAACTCTTCGTGCCTTGACTCCCCAAGCCACATTCACCCTTACATCTGCCCCGCTGTTCGCTACTCCTAGTGTGGGACCTGCACCATTCCTAGTCTTGGGGCCCCAGACACCTGGGGAACCAATACTACCTCCTGATCCATCTCACCCAGACCAATTTAGTGCCTTTCTTGGGCCCCAGGAGCACCGCTTCTGGACCTGGCCCCGCCCTCACCTCCCTCTACTTCCCTGGTCCCACAACACCTACCAGCCTCTTTCTGGGGCTCCAAGGCTTACCTTTCCTCTCCCTGATCCTTTGCATCCAGTACAACCCAGCTACTCAATTCACTCCCTGGGAAATCTTGGGGCTTCTTCCAACCCCATCTGCCTTTGCATCCCTGCATGGCGCAGCCACTGCCAGGGTCTCAGGTCAGTCCAACACCCAAGTTCCTGAGGCAAAAATCATTCTTAGAAGATTCCAGACTTAAGGAGAAAGTCTGAAAACTTCTGACCCACATTGGAACTGGGTCACTGCAGAACTCCTGAAAACAAAATCAATCCGGCCATGACAATATAAAGAGAGAACCAGAAGCTTAGATGAACCAGCTCTTCATACCCAAAAAGTAAACCACAAAGACACATAAAGTTCAAAATAAGAAGCAGAACTAAACTTGAGGGCCCGAGTATCACACAAGAGTCAGAAACTACAAAAGAAATTCACATGTCAAAATCACAGAGAAAAAATAATA
>NW_008348218.1:271499-272034 GCF_000622305.1 Nannospalax galili | reverse complement strand
ATGCATGCTTCCAAATGAAGCCAGACATGGTCCAGCAGGACTCTTGACTTATCTTCACATAGATGGAACTTGTAAAAGAAAGGAGCCAGGAGCTCCTTCTAAGCCTACATGATCCCTGAGGAACAGATCATCAAATGACCTTAAGTGTAAAAATAAATGATTTATTGGGGCCAACTGTATGGTCTTAAACACCCAAAAGGAAAGTATAACCAAAGAGTAAAGTCATCAGTATACATCTCTAAGAGTTCAAGGGATTACACTTCCCAGACATTAGGCCTAAGTCTACATAAAAAGTTATTTAGACAATTACTTCTCATTGATGATTTATTCCTAACAAGAAAGTGCTGCTCAGATGTGAAACTTCAAATCTTGGTCTCCAATACTGTAGTGCCCACCTTTGAGAGGGAACTGACACTGATTCTAACCACTTCAACAGCTAGCAAAATACTTGAAAGCAAATCCTGAACCCATCACTCTAGAGTCCAGCCTTTGAAGACAAAAAAAAAAAAAAAAATGAGGCAAAACCCAGCGGAGG
>NW_008348218.1:260738-271489 GCF_000622305.1 Nannospalax galili | reverse complement strand
GGGATTGGAAGCCCTTGTCAAGAAATTCCAATGGACTCTCATATGAACATTTGAAAATTGCCCTGTTCTGAGTTTTTTCTAGTTCCCTGTCTAGAACTTGTCATGCTGTTTACTCTTGCCTTTACTTCTCTTTCACAACTCCTATTCATGATTCAAGGACTTTCTTTTTCCCTTAGATATAATTATGCAATTTGGGAATCTTTTAGATAGACCCACTGAAGGGGTATTCTAATTGCCTCACCCTGCGTCCTTATTCAGCATGGAAGAAGCCAGAGGGGTCTGAGTCCCTATTCTCTATTGGCAATTTGGGTAACCCCCTCAAAGGATGGCATGATAAGAATAAGACATAGGAATTGGCTAGGCAGTTAGTGTAAAAAGACCCCAAAGAAAAGTAGCCAGTTTCTTGGCCCAAAGTGAAAATGTCCTTGTGCCTCTTAGCAACATACTCCATTCCAAAAGCTAAAAATGTTGAAAGTATTTGGGAGGTCTTATCTAATCCTTAAAAGATTTTAGGGTTATCTCTTCAGAGGGGGAATGTTAGAGTACCCAAAAGCACCATAAAACTAAATAAATGAAAGAAAAATAAAGAAAGAAAAAGGAAAAAATGATGGGGAGATATGGGGGGTGTTGGAAGGGAGGGGGTGGGCATGGATTTGATCTAAACACTTTTGAAAGTATTTGGGAGGTCTTATCTAATCCTTAAAAGATTTTAGGGTTATCTCTTCAGAGGGGGAATGTTAGAGTACCCAAAAGCACCATAAAACTAAATAAATGAAAGAAAAATAAAGAAAGAAAAAGGAAAAAATGATGGGGAGATATGGGGGGTGTTGGAAGGGAGGGGGTGGGCATGGATTTGATCTAAACACTTTATATGCACATATGAAATTCTCAATAAAATTTTTGTAAAAGTTAAAAAAAAATTCTGGGCATATTATTTGCAATGGTGTTTACAAAATATACAGTATGCAATATAATCTACAAGCATGTAAAAAGTCATGAAGTTTACACACAAACAGTGAATATTGCTATCTGATGATTAAATACTTAAGATGGATCTACTTTAAACTGATGGAAAGTAAGCTAGTTTGATTTGCATTCAACTAATTTATTTGAAACACTGAGAAACACTTTCCCATGTTCTATCATATGTTTTAAATTGCATTTCTGTTTCTCTATTCATACTCTCATGAAGACTAAAGTCATCTGGGAAGGGTTGAAAAGAGATTTAAACATTAAGAACAGAAGTGAAGTTATGTAACATATGGGAGTGTTGGGTGGAATGCCCGCTCTGCAGAGGCTAAATCTAGTGAAGTTCTCATCACTTAGGCATCAGGTGCAAAGGATCACATCTGGATTCAACAGCAGCATGCTCCCAGGGGGACGCACAGGCGCAATGGATAAAATATTCTGTTGTACACGTCTTCACATTAAATTTGCCTTAAAGTTTCTTGCTAAAACCACATTTTCTCGAGTAGTCTCTATTTAAATGTTTTTAACCACTCTGAATTTAAACTGAGACTAAATGGTTAAAGACTCTTTGCCCATTCTTTCTTTCTCAATACTACTCTTATAAAAGAATATTTACTTAAAAAGTGCTTCAGGTCCTAAAGTAGTCGGCCGGTCCTGTGAATTACTTCTCCCACAATTGGATTTAAAGCATCCTTCACCAGCAAACTGACAACTGCTGGAGTATGGAAGGAAATCTGCAGAGAGCAGGGAATTAAGATTCCTAAGATTTGGATACCAAACCTAGTTCCATACTCTAAGGGATGATCTTGGATGACACTGATTATGATGAGAATTATGATTTCAAAAATGTCCTCCTGCCAAATCTAAGACTAAGATTGTCTATAGATGTTAGACCTGAAACAATATGCTTTCTTCAGTAAAATGGACAGATAACTAGAGTGGTGGGGGCTATGCAATTTAGTGTGTTCTTAATGATATTCGACCATGTACTTCTAAACTGGTTAAAATGCTAGGTTGAGTTCTGTATATTTTGCTACAACAGATTTAAGGGACAGCGAAAGCAAAGGGCAGATGCTGTCTCCCATGTGATCCCTTTGCATTCTTTATGAGAATTTACTGAGATTAGAACCACCTCATGGTCATCTGTTTGCCGGAGGACTCTGCCACACCTGCAGAGTCCTCAAAAAGAAAACAAAAACACTTTAGGTTGAAAATGTAGCTCACAAAGCATGGGGTTTAATCCTCAGCTCTATAAGAAAGCACAAAATTCTACCATATCCTAACAAATAAAACCTCTTAAAACAAACAGCAGACAGCAGCCCCACTCTTCCGCCCCACCTGTGTGAGAGGCATATCAATGTTCAAGCAGTTTCTACCATGTAAGACAATAAATCTGCAGCCAAGTCAGCCATGTCTACCCAGCCTGACGTCCCATTACCCGCTCTGAAATTTCCTTCTGCACCAACAGTCCGCACGCAGTCTCTTCTTCCTCATTGTGCTTCACATTAAGAAACCTCATTTTGTTTGTGTCCATATTGCAAGACCTTGCAAGGTTTATTTTTACATGTTTCTATAGGCATGGTTGAAACCGACAGCGAGACAAGCCGGCCCCAACAGAATGAATTCCTCTTTCCGGTGTTTTCTTCTCTGCGAAGGGGGCTTCATTTCCTTCACTGGATGATCCTCATCAACTCATTCACGTCTTTCCAAGACAAGTCTCTTCTTCAGATCATTGCCTTTGCAGAGATAAATGAGGCGTGCAGAACTCAGTCTCTTACGCTTCTGCTGGGAAGAGGCTTTCCCCGCGTAGATTATGCACCGTCTCCTGCTTTTGCCAGAGGCTGGATGAATCTGCCCAGTTTCAGGTGTGTGAAGCATTGTGGGATTTTGCCACCTCACTATCCTGTATCCGCTCATACACGTGCTTTCCTGATCTTTAGAGCTTAGGTAAAGCAGAGGTTGCTATTTATTGAGATGAAGGAATCACCCCAGCATCTGCATAGACTACTATGCCTGAAAACAGACAAGTGTGACATGGAGGCACAAAATATAGACGTGATTGAGATTTCTTTCTTGCTTTGGAAATTAAATTGAGATTAGGAAGTCATTAAAAAACATTCAACAGGCTGAAGAGGTCTTGCTCTTGAACAAAGGTACATGGTCCAGAAGAGAAAAGGAATGTTTTTAAGGATGGTATAAGCAAGCGTTTGAGCCATGATGAACAATATAAATATTAGTCAGCTTTCTGTTACTGCATTAAAATACTTGAGGCAGGGTACTTGTAAACAAAAGAGCTTTACTTGCCTCACAGATTTGGAGGCTCAAAGTTCAAGATTGATTGGCTGCAGCAGCTCGGCCTCTGGGAAAGGACATGGATAGCATTTATCATGTACGCCTCGTAAGCATGCAGGCAGCATCAAGATTCTATCTGAACTCAGGACCAAAGAAGTGTTATTACCACAGTTGGATTAACATATGTTCGTGTGGTCTCATGTTTAATCTTTACAAGTTAAGCACACATGACTTAAAGTAAGAAAATGGCTATTCACTAACAATATGCATATTTATTCCTGGATAAAATATAACCTTGTGTTGGCAAACCATGGCATTCTGAGAAGAAACTGAATTTGTACATGATGAATGGGAAAAGAAAGTTATCTGAGGTAACATCTCATGTCTGATGGGCTTTGTTGGTCACTGCACCTAGACATGATTTCAGAATATTCAATCGAACAGTCTGGGCTCAATTCAGTAAATGTATTTTGTGGCCAGTTTAAGGCCTCTCGTAAGTTCAGATTATACCAAGAACTCAGGAGGATACTCAAAAGAGGTGAAGCCTCACAAACTGAGAGACAGGTCTGTTCTCATGGAACGCTAATTTCTCTAGGAAGGAATAGCCACATATCAATATAATCTTGCATGATGATTGGCTTGAGGTGTCAACTTGATAGTCTCAAAGCTAGTGAAACGCTCCTTATTTTTCAGAGCGTCAGTAGGTGCTGAGCCCATCCTTCCTGTACTGAAGGGAGGCTCAGGAGGTGAGAATGAGTGACCTACCCCCTGAGTGTCTGTGAGGATGTTGCCTGGGGAGACCACATGAGAACCAACAGAGAAAGACAAAACGACTCTCAATGTAGTTCTCTGGCGAGGGGTTGGATGGAGTAAAATCAGGGAGGAAAGGGGAGTCCTACTTTCTCTTCCAAAGCCAGAATGCCACTGTTGTCTTATGCATCAGAACTCTAAGATGTTTGGCCTTGAACTCATGTTAGTCACACACACACATTCTCAAACATTAAGACCAGGAATTATGCTATTAACTTCCATGGATCTGAGGCCTTAGGAATGGGACTGAGTCAGACAACCAGCTTTCCTTATTTTCTAGTGTGCAGTCAGCCTGTGTGAAACTTAACATCATCAAGTGGCTAATTCCTCTAATGCATCCCTCTGTATAGAGCTCACCATATATCCAATTTCTTCTGTCTCTTTAGAGAACAAGTGAAAGAACACTGAAATTTTAATGAAAGTCAGCTGGCTAAAAGAACAATTAGTTGGCCAATTTTAGAGAAATGGTTACTTCTTTCTGTCCCCAAACCTGAGACTTTTTTCCACTTGCTAGTCTCTCCAGTGGCACAGCACTCCACACCTGTCCTATCCCTTTCCAACAAGCAGAGTCATAATGCCTTCTGATGACTGGATGAAGAACCATACAGTGAGAAGCTGTGCAGGCATTATGCCCATTCTCTACAGTGAGGCATGCACCAACAGCTACACTCTCCACCCAAATAAGACAGGCTAATGGCAGTTTCCAAATGTCCGAAGGACCAGACAGGTCCTGATCATTAAGTAATATGGCATTGAGTAGAGCCTGAAGCAACCCTTGATGGACATTGAACACAATCCCAGTGTTTGGGAAGATTCTCTATCATAACTATAATGTAGCCAATCTTTGCTAATACAGGAAGTAGTTGCCAGAAATTTGATGTTTTCATAACAAACAAAAATAATCTCAATGTCGCAGCATTGTCCTAATGGCTCAGAAATGGAGGGAGAGGGAATAATGCTCCAGCTTGGGAACAGGACGGACCGCATTATTCAGTGGCATAATATTTGGTAAAAGCATCGAGTACACTAACCCTAAAGAAGATAATGTATCCAGTGAGGTCACAGTGAAGAGGTTAGAAAAAAAGAACAGAGCACCGTATGTTGAAAGCTGTTTGCAGCATTTGAAAAGGTCCTAAAATATCAAAAAAGACTGTTTTTCAAAAAAAAAATCAGAAAATATAAAAGGGATATGAGATTTTAAGAGGCAATTCAACTATTCCTTCAAAAAGATATATAGAAAACAGACAATCTCCTTGAATGATAGATGCTAAGATTTTATAAGACTGATAGAATCTGGGTTTGCTGTTGAAGACCAAATCAAGGATGTTAGCCTTTCCAAATATTGTTAAAACCTTAAAAAGTAGGTTAATGTAGTACCCAGTAATTACTTTCAGTCAGATAATATATTTTAAGAATTGAGAATGTGTTCGGTTGTTACCATAGATCTCAGTCTGTTCAAACTACTAGTAATTTAAGAACATGCATTTAAAAGTGTGTATTCATGGTTATTGAATTCTGGATGCTCCTAGAATCAACTAGAAAAGAATAGATTTTTCTAGAGTATTACAATCTGATAAGGTGAGCTACAGTACTAGAGAGATTTTTGATTCTTTGAGGCTTAAAATAAATACTCCTGGAACTCTCTCCTACTGTGAACAGAAAGCAAGTTAAGGAGTTTTTGGCATCCCAAGAGGGTCTATTCTATAATGTGCTCTTTAGAAGTTATCACACAGATACTAAATAGGATCTTTGCAAATTACCACAGAGATTATTAGACCATGGAATCTTTTCTGGGATTCACAACTGGTAAGTAATCGAGTTTCTGCAGGGAAAGTGATCCCATAAAATTAGTTCAGTGAGATTTAGATGCACAATGAAGTAGTGAGTGCAAGATGCTTCCTGTCTCTGGACTCACTTCTAACATGCCTACATAGTCCTGCTTATGTTCCATCACCGAGTAGCATATACATCAGTGGTGGTGAGGTGAGGACGTGAAAAAGATAATGGGGGGAGACTAGCACTGTGCCCAAAGAGTCCAAATTTTCTTTGTGTTTTCATTTCCTGGGACTTTGAGATTTCTTTCCTGGGGAAAGAGATGAATCTGTTTTGTATGGTAAGGAGGGCGAACTGAAATGTTAGTGGAAAGAAGGGAGAACTATGAGAACTTTTATTATCCTGCTTATTGTTTAATGTCATATGATGAAGCTTCCCTGCCTTCTTTCCAAGACAGCCCGCACCCACATTATCCTCAGCCCTTTTAGCCTTCTGTGGTTTAATGTTGATTATATGGCTTATTTCTATCATAATTGTGAGAATTAGTATGTTGAATGACTCATGTGTTCACTAAGTTCTTATCATGATCACCATAGGTTTGCTAACATTCCAGACATGAGTGGCTTGGTTGACTTGAGTCCTGGGTGAGCTGTGTGCATGGCACCCATAAGACTGTCACTAGAAATGGCAGGTGAGTCAGAAATGAGCCAAACCTTCCTGGCATGATAACCTTGCTATGTGTCTTCTGTACTTAGCGGAAGTAGACCAGCCTACAGCGAGTATTCACTTACCTGCTTATGCATTATGGGTACCATACCACTTGGGAGGTACAGACCAGAGACTAATGGTCCATAGATGTAACTTTAATTTTTCAGTTCTGCTTTTATATGTAGCAAACATGATTTTGGCCTTTCTCAGTACATTCTTTTTCTTATTCTCCGTTGTTAGAAGATTCAGGAATTACAAGAGAGGGTTGGTTAGGGAACAACAAATGTAACATTTCTTAATGCTTGCCAGCTCTGTTCTTATAGGTGTTTAAATTGCCTGGTCAGGAAATGAATCAATTACATTTATACTTCTGTGGTCACAATACCTGGAAGAAGCCAGGTAAAGAAGGAATGATTCATGGGGTCCACGGTTTCAGAGGACTTCAGTCTATTGTGCTAGGGAAGGCATTGGTACAGAGGCTCCATTCAAGGTGGTGGGAATATGTGGCACTCCAAGAGACCAGGAAGCAGAGAACAAAGCCTGGACTCAAGGTGGAGAAAGACCTTTAAGGCTCACTCCTAGTGACCTACTTCTACAAGCTAGGATTCACCTCCTAAAGGGTCCACATTTTCCCAAAATGGCAGTTCCAGTATTAAAAATATGAATGTATCAGAGAAGCTTCAGATCCAAACAATAACAGGAAGCTTTTGTATAGACATAGTTGTGCCTTATACCTGTTGTTTGTGCATCATCAAAAATAAACTGCTGCTGTAAACAGTAATGCATGCCTGTGATCCCAGCAGCACTCAGGAGGGAGAGATGGAAAGGATATTGATCTGAAGCCAGCCTGGGCTGCACAGTGAGATGCTATCTCAAAAATAATGTGTAATCAGTTGAGTAGATGTCATGCTAAATATATGCTTTCTCTTAGTTTGCATGTGTGAAGAAAACTCTTACATGCTGTGGAGTGAACATTCATGCTCCTTCTATCCATTATGTTGAAACTTTATTTCCCAATGTCATGATGTTTCCAAGTAAGATATTTTTAAAATATTTTATTTATTATTAATTTTTTAATTTTATGTGTGTGATTTTATTGCCTGCATGCATGTAAGTGCATCCATGTCATGCAATGCCTGTGAAGGACAGAAGAGGGCGTGGATCACCTGGAACCAGAGTTACAAATGGTTGTTAGCCATCAAGTGGATGCTGGGAATTAAACCCAGATCCTCTGCAAGAGCTGTCAGTACTCTTAACCACTGAACCATCTCTCCAGCCCCACAAGTGAGATTTTTGATGAGACTGTACCTTTCTTCAGAGCTCAATGAGAAAACATCTCTGTCTCTCCTCTCTCTCTCTCTCTCTCTCTCTCTCTCTCTCTCTCTCCCTCTTTCCCTCTCCATTGAGAAAGGGTACAATAAGAAAGCCACTCTCTACAAACAAGAAAAACTCCCATCCTCAGACTGGATCACCACCAGCACTTTGGTCTTAGACTTTCTGGCTTTTCAGAAAAAGAAACATTTGCTGTTTAAGCCATTCAGTTCATGATATTCCAATATAGCCACCTGAGTGACCAAGTCAATGCATTCCTTGCATGCAGACTAATTTAGTGTCAAAAACAAGATAATACTTATTAGTTGAGAGAAACATATGTACTTCAAGTTGCAATTTTGTGTTAAGATAAACTTTAAATGCAGAATGTACGTATGCTTTGTCTAGTAAAAAAAAAGAATGCTTTGGAACTGGTCTGATGCCATTTCCAAGGATATAAAAATATATTTGAACAGCTGAATGAATATTAATGGGAGATTTAGTGTTCTGTAGGCTAGGGTAGGAAGGTCCTGATTCCTAGTTGCCTCTGTATATTTTGGAAAGCAAAAGCAAGCTCATTTATGTCACCTACCGAAGTGGCCTCCCATCTAGTTTAGATATATACATATATATGTATATATACTATGTTTATATATGTGACCTACCATCTAGTTTATATGCATATATATAGTTCATTTAAAGTTTTATGAACACTTACTCCCTCAAAACAATCCCATGTTATCACATTTTCATATACAACAGCTTTAGCCCAGTGTCTTCTCTAAATATGCTCACTTTGTAACCTTATTTATAACCTTATTTTCCAGTATAAGTTTCCCTTGAATTGGTCTGGAGCCAGGCTTTGACAGGTAGAGCCAGGCAACTAATGAGGTTACTGCTTCAGCTGTACTTGCTCCTCAGGAAATAACCCCATTAAGTTACACTAGGTGGAGGGAGAGTCTTCAGCATAAAAGGGTTATAAAAGGAAATGCAATTAAATAGGTGGGTGAAACACACTGTGTTTTAAGAGTTCTCAATGCTGGAAATTTCTACTGTTGATACAATTTTGCTAGTGCTTCTACATAATGTATCATTGAGTAAGCTTTTTCATTGTTAATTAGAATAACTTTGATCTTGCTCCTTTTGTAATCAACATTGCTTTGATGAATCAGACGTGAAGATAGAACTAAGTAGTTTTTATAATAGGCCATTATATATCTGATATATTCTCATTAGCATTCATACAAATCATTGAAAGGACAAGAGGTCTCACATGTATTTCAGCTCTAGAGTATTATGTGGTATATATCATAATTTGATCTTCTAAGAGTAAAGGTATTAAAGAATCCTGCCATTAAACAGAACATTCAAGAAAAAAAAATCACTCAAGAAAAATTCAGATAGATATGCCCACCATTTTAATTCAGGCTGTTTCTGATATTTAAAGATGCTTAGCTTAGTGTTTTGAGAATAGAGGGATTTGTCAAGGAAGCTCTCTTCCAGTACTGGGATCCTCTCATCTTTAGACAGTTTCTTTGGTTATCCAAGATGTTTTCTGCACCTGAAATCATTCCATTCCTGACACGACGGTTTGAGTTGGGTGCTGCCTTCCCAGGGGTACAGTAAGAGCAAAACCACATTGTTTGGGAAGGATGGACTGAGATTCAGCTGTCACTTCCACCTTCAGTATTCTTTTCAGAAGACCATAATGTTTAAGTGTGAATATAAGTAGTGGTTTGATGTCTTCTCTGAGGAAGACTAGGAAACCTACCAGATATTCACTTTAAAGTAGCCCAATATAATTCCTATGGATGGATTGCTTGGGTGCAGTGACATCAGTTTACATTCTCAATTTACTTTCTTCACATTAAACAGAAGGCACTCCAGGCTGTCATCTGATTTCTCTATCTAGGTAAATGGCTCTTATTCATGTCTTCCAGTCACAGAATAGTCACTGTTGTATTTAAGCACTGTGGTGCAAGTACCCAATGCGCTTCTCAAAACCCTATGACCTTTGCGTGAAGAGCCTGTATGTTTACATATGTGTGTTCAGGTGCGTGCACGTGCAAAGGACTAGAAGTTAAATTGGAACTCTTAGAGGGCTGCTCTCCACCTTTTATTTATTGAGGAGAATTCTCCTGAGCTCAGACCTGGCCTATTCCAGCAAGTCTAGAGGGTCCCCGGTCTTTGCCTCCCAGATGCAGGATGACAGGCAGGCTACAAAGTCTGCCTGACATTTATGTGGTTTCTAGAGGTCCAAACTCTGGTCCTTACTCTTGCACAGTAAGTGGATTTCTGGATGGAAGAACACTTTCCCCCCTGAGTAATCTCTCCAGCCCCAAGGTTTTCAGTTCTTATGGTCTTTTGTTCATGGCTCACATCCTAAAGTCTGCGTTAATTTGAAGAAAAACTTCTTTTCTTGAACTGCTTCTCTTCTTGTACTGACTCGTGCCTCTTGTGTCAGCCTTATAGTTACTACTGCCCTGTAAACTTACATGTTAATGCATTGGCATGTGACTTCATTGTGTGAATGTTGTAGAATGCACTTGTAAAAGCTAAGACATTAGTAGCTGATACAACCTTGTGGGATCTTGCCTATATACTGACAGTCATTGTCCAGAATACTGTGATACAGCACTGTGATGGAAGTTTTGAATTCTCAGCTCTCAGCTACTTTTAACTCGTTGATGTCACTGCTGGATGCTGTACAAAAATTCTTACTAGCTGTTCCGTCATTTCCTCAGGGATTCTCTAGGTACAAGAAATGAACCAGAAAAAGAGAGATACACAAAATTTAATATGCATAAAGAAATATGGGTCACAATGATCTGTTTAGATATTCTGTTAGATGTGTGAGCAGATTTCAGTTTACATTAAATGTGCTGTTC
>NW_008348218.1:258714-260340 GCF_000622305.1 Nannospalax galili | reverse complement strand
CAGGCAGAGAGAATTTCTTCAAATGCCTCTGCTAGCCAGTTATCATTTATTTTTGTTTTGAATCATATTGCAAAAACAAAACAAAACAATCCTTTACTCTTCCAATTCCTGGTCTCAGAAGATTAGATTTATAAACAACCATTTGCAGAATGTTAGTCTGAAGTTTATTTGTGAGTTTCATGTGCGCTTTTTTGACACCCTCTGCCTATTTACATCTGCACGCCGTTCGTTATCCACGCAGCAAACAGTCTGTGGGGGCAGGACTGATGGGGACTAATCACTGGAGCTCTACTTCACTTTGTGCTTATGGCTTTCCTCTGCTCCCGCAAGCTTCCTATCTGCTGCCATGATCCTTTGTTCGCTTTACTCTGGGGAATCAGATTTGTATTTCTCTTGATCTGTCAGAGCTGTACCCTGGAAGACACCAGAGGGGAGTCTGAGCCAGTGTGTTTAAGTAGCACCATTGCTAGGGATATTAGAACTTGGTATAAGTGAGAAACAGCTTGAAAGAAAATTAAGATAAATAAATTTATGAGAGAAAATTCCTCTGGTAACTACAGGTATCTTATCGCATTCGTATTTATTACAACAGGGCAAGAAAGAAAAAAGAATGAAAATCTCCATCACAGTAAGTTGACTGGAGAGGGAGGGGGAGGGAGGAGGGAGCAGGCGCAACTGCACCCATAGTAATAAGAATGGGTGAGAACCTCAACGGCAGTGCTCTGCCTAGTCACGAGGTGTTATTGGCTACAAGTAATACTCATGCCCCTTGATCTGTCAAAGATTTAGATTATGTAGAAACTCATTAGAATCTCTAAACTTCCAGATAATGTAGATGGATCTTTCAGATGTGGACATCTCCTTACAGAGAGATACTGTGTGACTTGCCTGAGGATCACGTAGTCCATAATTGGCAGAGTAGATATTTGATATCTAGGGATTTTTGGCACAGAAATTCGTCACTTTTTTCTACTGCCTTCAAAGGAGGTGCACGCTTAAAAGGTATTTTGTGAGAATGTTGTCCTTCATCTATAACATCTGGCCCTTTCTTAAAAATAATGTATGTTACAGAATTTGTGACCTTCATCAATAGTCATATTCTTGAAATAAATAATTCTACGGCAAAACCAAATCTATGAGAGTTTAAATATGCATGTGATGATCATATTCTGCAATTTGCATATCTTCATAAGCATATGTTTATCCAGCATCTCCAAGGGTTCCAAGAGTGGGAAACACATGCTCTCAGGATCGTTTTCCTGTTAGGGTTGCTGAGGGAATTGGAGTACGGTTGTGATAGGAGGAAAGATAATTGCTACCTGAATATGTGGGTGCTGTAAAGAAATTCTCCATCAGTGCATGCTGGTACTGGATATACTAGGATAGACTCCTGTAAAGTGCTTCTCAGCCACTGTGTTTCATTTTCTGAGAACTCCTGTTTAATTCCATACCACACTTTTAATTGTATTGACTCTTTTCCTCCAGTGTTTAGTTTCTTGAATTCTGTGTATTGTAGATATTAAGTCTCTGGCAGACATGTAGCTAGTAAAGATTTTTCCCACTCTATATGCCACCTTGTCGTTTGAATGATGCTGTACTTTGCTTTACAGAAGTTTTTTTTTTTTT
>NW_008348218.1:245125-258049 GCF_000622305.1 Nannospalax galili | reverse complement strand
GTGTGCTTTGAAATCAGGGATGGCAATGCTTCCAGCTCTTCTTTTCTTATCAGGACTGCCTTGCTTATTCTTTTCTTCATTTGTATCTTTCTTTGTGAAACTTGAGGATTTTCTTCAATCTCCACAAATAATTGTGTTGAAATTTTTTGAAGTTATTTCTTTTTATTTTATGTGTATGAGTGTTTTAACTGCATGTATGTAAGTGTACCACATTTGTGAATGCCCACAGAGGCCAGAAGAGAGAGTCAGATCCCCTGGAACTGGAATTACTGACCAATGCCATGTGGGTGCTGGGAACAAATCCCAGGTCCTCTGCAAGAGCAGTCAGTGCTCTTAACCACAGAATTATCTCTCCATCTGCCTGAGACTTTTATTTTTTGAGGGTATCATCACTGGTTTCCCTTGCTTTTCGTTAATATGTTATGGTTTAAAAATAGGAAAGCTCCTGATTTTTATGTTCATTTTGTGTACTGCTAATTTTCTGAATGTGTTTATCAGCGCTGGGAGCCTTCTGGTGGAATCTTTAGGGACTTTTATGAACAGAATCATATCATCTGCAAATAAGTGTATTTTGACTTCCTATTTTCCTGTTTATACCCCCTTTGTCTCTTTATTTTTCTTATTGCTCTAGTGAAGACAGTATTTTGTAGAACAGAAATAGAAAGCTAGGTGTCTTTGTCTTATTCCTGAGTTTAGTGTAAATGCTTTGACTTTTTCTCCATGTATTTGGACTTGTATGTTGCCTTTATTATGTTGACATATGTAAATTGTATTGAGATATACAGCTAGATTCTCCATGACTTCTATCATGATGGACGTGGACTGTTTCAAAGGTCTTTTCTGCATGTGATAAGAGGATTGTGCAGTTTCTGTCCATGAATCTGCTTATATGGTACATCACTTTTATTGATTTATATAACTTGAACCATTGCTGCATCTCTTGGATAAAGCAAACTTCATAATGGTGAATAATATTTTATGTGTTCTTATATTCTGTTTACAAGTGTTCTTACTGAAATTTTTGCATCTATGTTCATCAGAAAGATTGGCCTATAATTTTGTTGTTCTTGTTGGATCTTTGTCTAGCTTACTATCTCCCCAGCCCCATATTGCTCCATTTCTGACCAGAGTCTGTCTTTTTGTTGGTTGTGGTGGTGGTATTGGCGGTTATATCTGTAATGCGAGTGTGTGATTCACTTCTATGTGTTTCTATTTAGATAGTTTTATTTGACTTGTCTTTAAAAGTCAGTAAGTGTTTTGGGGGGCTGGAAAGATGGCTCAGTGGTTAAGAACATTGACTGTTCTTTAGAAGACCCAGGTTCGAATCCCAGCACCCACATGGCAGCTAACAACTGTCTGTAACTCCAGTCCCAGGGGATTGGCAGCCTCTTCTGACCTCCTCGGGCATTGCACAACATGGGTGCACTTACTTACATGCAGGCAATATATGCATACACATAAAATAAAAATAATAAACTGAATAAAATAAGTATTTTTGTTGGATGCTTCAACTTGTTAACCCAATCCTACTATATATGCACTGAAATTTTGCTTTACAATTTCCATTTTTTCTAAATAACTTCGATTATTTCTGTTGTGATTACATATCTCTTCACTTGTTATGTTCAGATTTTCAAATAAGGAGTTGGGTGTAGTTTATTAGCTCTATTAAAATAGCTTTTGTTAATTTGAAGTCACCTCTGTCTGTTTTGATTAGTGTTTCTTCTTGCTGATTAGAGAGCATGGTTTTATTTCCCTTTATCTCATAGTTAGGTATTTTGAACTAGATGTTGAGGATACTGTGTTGTTGAGAATGGAGTATCCACCTTACCTTAACCTTTTTGAAGCTTACATTAAGTTTTTCTTCAGTGATTCTAGAACACTTTCATTTGTTAAATGGGGCCTTACAAGAATCTTGACCAAAGGTCCCATATGTCTTTCTATTTTGGTCAGAACCCCAACACCTCTGGGTACTATACAACCTTCAGAGATGTCCGTCCAATGCACAACCTTCAATTTGTTCAGCTGCTCTCTGAAGGCCTGGCATAGCATTATCAAGCATATGTAAAGTTTTGCTTTTGGCCATGAATGTAAGTAATGTCTTTTCTAACATTCTAGAAATATTAATACGTAGCTACCTCCTCTCTGGTGTCTGCCCTATTAGTAGCATCTTCCTTTGACATCCCGAACTTTTCCCTTTATCTTGAATGACAGTTCTGAGCTCTCTACTTGCCTACTACCTCCTTGCATTACAGTTGGACATGACTTTATGCAGAAAGCCATGAAAAATTTGGTGCTCAAATCCTCTATTTCAATTATCTGTAAAATAACATTGATACACTGTCTTTAACAGCAAAAAACCATTGCTTCATATATTTTGTCCAGTTTCACAGTTTCTTGAAGTGGAATGGGAAGTCTATCTAATACCGCACTGTGACTGAAACTGGAAGTTGTATATATTAAAATCTTTAATCCTTCTACAAACTTGGTTAGTATTTATTCTAGATGTGTGTTCTCTAATACATTACTCTAACTTTTCAGTCTTTATCCTAAAAGTTATACTCATTATCAAAATATAAATTTGTGATGATTCTATTCTAGAAAGTGTAAGGAAAACTCATTAACCTTAAAATATTTCAGATTCCTGACTATAAAAATAGAAGTATTTTCTCAATAACAAAAAACTTATCAAGGAATAGATAAAGGACAATATACACATGATGGATCATTCATAGATAATAAATTATTTTTGGAAAAAAAAACCATCAGTGTTGTTTAGGGCATAGAGGAAGAATCAAAAGACAGAATTTGAAACTCATTGCTCTAAGGTCCCATCCAGTCCTGGTTTATGAGACCTTCATATTTCATGTGATTTGTTTTATCAGATTGTGACTGCTTTAACTTTAAACTTGGGTTTAAACAAAACTCTGTGGATGAGTGGACTCACTCTCTTTCTCCTTCAAAACTATTATTTGGATGTTCCCAGGAGCTTCTTGGCATTGCTTCTTGCGAACATAGAAATGATATGACACTAACTACATGTAACTTCTCTTATTGAAGTAACTTTACTGATGTGTGTAAATCATGAGCACCCCAAACCTCAGTCTTTTTCTAGTAATATATATTGAAAGACAGAGAGAGAGAGAGAGAGCAATAACTTTTGCTTACCTAATGGTAAAAACGGTTTTGAATGACAGCATGCCATAAATTGAGTATTTATTTAGTATGATAAATATCAAAAAGCATCAACATATTTTTCTTGCTAGATAATAATCATGCCCAAAAGTCCCATCATTTGATTTTATTTAAGATATTAACTCCCAGGAGCAAAACCCAGACTTGTATGAAGATGTAATTTAATGTAACTAGTTTTGTTCATTAAAAAGTGAACTGAGGCTAATGCAAACTTGGAAAGGAATCTTTAAATAAGAGAAGGTATTGAGAAGCTCTGCAGCATGGCACACCATAGCATCGGGAGGTCTAGAATGGAGAAGTGGTCTATGGAGAAAGGAAAAGCACGAAGCAAACCTGGGACCGAAAGAAGGAAAGGGCTTGATGGACGAACTGCTTTCTCTACTTCCTGTTCAGTATTCTTTTCAGAAGACTGTAATATCGGTCAACTAAACTCAACGTATGCTTAAGTTTGAATGTAGGCAGTGGTTTGATGTCTTCTCTGTCCTCATGAGCTTTCGTTCATTGCTTGGCAGCACTCAAATGTAAAAGGCAAGGGATGTGCAAAAGAGAAGATATCAAAGAGGATTAGAGATAATCTAATGTTAGTCTGAAGATTAATAATATACCCAGTTTTCTTCTACGTATGTGACCATAGGATAAACTATGACTTGTTTTCCAGCACAGGTCTTGTTAGCATTACTTTAGGGCCAAAACTCATAGTCCTTGACTCTTGGCCCTTTGCTCTTTATATCTTTTGAAGACATTTTCATTTTTTTTGGTTATTGGCACTGTAATGAGGGACATGGCCTGCCACAGCACAGAGCTAATCAAACAGTCAAGGTTAAGTATTTGCTAGGATTGCTCCAACTTTCAGTGTTCCAACTTCCAAATATTTCCAAATCACTTTAAAGATGCTCAAGTAAAGTTTGGACAAAATGTAGCTGCCTGCTTCTCTCCCTAGGCAGTGACCTGTCCTTAGAGTATATTTTATTACTGCCTATATCCTCACTCTGGCATTTTGACTACTCAAGGGTTTGAATACATTGAAGTATGACCTGGAGCTCTTTCTCTTTCAAAAATAAGAGACATAGCCAAAGCCTGTGATTTCCAAGATTGCACAGGACTGGCAGCTAGCATTCTTTCTAGATTCTGCACTCAAAATTGTGGAGTAACCGTATGAGTAGGAAACCCGAGACGTAGCGTGGAAAACCAGAAACTCAGATTAATCTTCTACGTGTCTAAGGCTATGACAGTGTAAGAATTATTCCCAGCTCATTATAGTATATTTCATGTACACAAAATAATGAAATTCTGAAAATTCAGTTCCTTTTACAAATGAGAGAACAAATATTCCAAAAGGTTAAATGGTTGAACTGAGGACAGACAGATAATTTATGGTGAAGCTACGACTGAATCCTGATCAGTGGTCAGGGTTTTTGCAATGATTTGTCCTAGTGTGATGTGATGGCAAAACTCCAGGCCTGGCAAATATCTTGAGGGGCTGAGTTAGTATTTCACTTTTCAAAAGGAATGAAGCAATTGAATATTCTATAATAAGCTGTCAAACATGTGTCTTCTATTCAGTGTGACACTCATGATCAGACATACAAACACAGACACATATATATACTTACTCAAGAACTTATTCTGTGAAAAAATGTGAGAAATTCCCTGAGTTGCTGCCATGTCAGGTTCTGGTATCATCAAACGTTTTTAATCTCTTTCTGAGCATAACTCTGATATTCAACAGCTTGGAATAAATAAGCAATATAAATCTCCATTTCTCGGGAAAAGAAATGAAGTCTATACCTTTCAGCTAACTTAATAACCTCCAACATCAGTAATAAATATCCAGCTTTCTGTATAAATTACATTGGGTCTTAGAATATTGTAGCCTTCCCTGAGTTATTTGTTTCATATCTCATATCTGTAGGTATACAAATTAAAAAGAGGTGCTCTGGAATGTGATTTTGGGTGAAGGGAAGTGTATGCTCACATGGCAACTTTGAGAGATGCTCTTCTCTATTGCTTCTCATGTTCTTTTCCATAATTGCATTAATGTAATGATGTGCTATGTCTTCAGAATAAAGAATGCAGGGGTCAAGAGGAGCCTATTAGCCAGCCTGATGTTCAAACAGTCTAATCTAACTCTTGATAAGGAGGGCTTCACACCTGATAATGGTCACAGTGTCTCATTAGTTGTTCCAGCCTTTGTAGAGAACCAGGGTCAGAAATAAGTATGGGAGTCCTAAGAGATATATGTCACAGGGGGAGCTATGTTGCTTTGTGCCCAACTGACTACCAGCCCTGGTGCATGGCTAACCTAACCTCTAACCTGTAGTCAAAATGAACACTGACCTATAGAAACCTGCTGAGCTCCAAGATGAGAATAATCAAGCCCATTCCCCAATATTCTTTATCAGCACTTAACTATATTCCAGAGCTTAGGTGCTGATGGGCATCCTCACAAAAACTTTGAAACATTGGAAAGGGTGGGGTCATTAAACCAAGGAACTCTGACTAAGAAATCTGTGGAGGTTATTTTGGAAATTCATTAACTATCAATTCAACACTTGATTTAAATCAGGACATATTCTCAAACAGCACATATTTGATGTGCAGGACAATGATGATGCTCTGTCTGTGCATATGCCCATTCAGGGAAGGAAAAAACCCACAAAAATAGATGCATCACCCCTCTCCAGGTAAATCACTGTGTCCTAGACTCAGATTTCATTATTCTTTCTCTGTCTCTCTCTCTCTCTCTCTCTCTCTCTCTCTCTCTCACACACACACACCTATATCTATATCTGTATATCTATATCTGTATCTATATCTATATATCTGTATCTGTATCTGTATCTATATCTATATCTATATAACATGTATGAGTAGGTATTTCTGTAGTAAGCTATAGAAACTTTTGGTTATACGCTCAAGAATGCTGCATCTGGGTCATACGGTAGATCAATTTCAAGCTTTCTGAGCAATCTCCACGCTGATTTCCAGTGTGGCTGCACCACTTTGCAAGCCATCAGCAGTGGATAGGAGCTCCTCTTCCTCCACATCCTCTCCAGTTTTTAGTCATTGTTTGTTTTCTGGATTGTTGTTGCTCTGAGAAGGGTAAGATGAGATCTCTCAGTGGTTTTAATCTGCATTCCCCTAATAACCAAAGATGTTAACCATTTTTTAAGTGGTCAGCCGTTTGTTTCATTTTTAGAGAGTTTCTTCTTCAACTCGTTGCTACACCTTTTAATTATTTTATGTTTAGTTTTTTAGTTCTTTGTATACTCTAGATGCAAACCCCTGTCAGAAGGATAGCTGATAAAGATTTTTGCCAGTTCAGTAGGTTGCCTCTTCACTGGAATGATGGTGTTTTTGACATACAGAAGCTTTTTAGTTTCATGTGATTCCATTTGTCATTTTTGGCCCTAATGCTTGTTCCACAGGAGTCTTGTTGAGAAGGTCATTTCCTGTGCCCATACGTTCCAGTGCATTCCCTACTTTCTTCTCTAAGTGATTCAGGGTATTGGGTCTTATGTTGAGGTGCTTGATCCATTTTGGAGTTGAGTTTTGTGCATGATGAGAGATAGGATTCATTCTTGTCCATGCCTTATCCAGTTTGATCTGCTCTATTTGTTGAACATGCTGTCTTTTCTCCAGTGCACATTTTTTACTCCAGTGTCAAAAATTTGGTGGCTGAAAATGTGTGGATTTCAATCTGGGTCCTCAATTCTGTTCCACTGATCAATTTGTTTTATGCCATTACCATGCTCTTTTTATTACTGTAGCTCTGTAATACAGTTTGAGATCAGGCATGTGTTATGCTGACAGCAAGTCTTTTATTGTTCAGGATTGTATTGGCTATCCTGGGTTTTTGTGTTTCCATATGAAATTTGAAAATACTTTTTCAATTTCTGTGAAGAATTTTGTTGGAATTTTAAGAAACAACCTAGATGTCCGTGAACTGATGAATGGATGATGAAGGCATGTCACATATACACAATGGAATATTATTTAGGTCTTTAAGAAACAAAATTATGAAATTTACAGAAAAATATGTGGAACTTAAAACACTTGTCTTGAGTAAAGGAAACCAGACTCAGACAAATATCACATATTTTCTTTCATAGCTAGAAGATAGCTTTGAAATATTAGATATTCATGTTTCAATTCTAAAATTCAGAGTGATAAATAAACTAAATGGAGGCACATTGGAATACAATGATGTAAAGGGAAACAAGGAATATTAGACAAGAATGTGTTAAGTGGGGTGTGGAGTGGGCGGGCAGGGGAGGGGGGATATAGAGAAGGATAAATGACACAAAAGGCCATATGGAAACCTACCACTGTAAAAGTTTCTTAAAGTTTATGCATATACATTATAAAAAGAGATTAAAAGGAGTTATCCTATAAAAAGGGGAAGCTGCTCTTTCTAGATATTAGATATTCTCAATGCCAGGAATGGATTCCCTCTCTAGAAGCTGTTGACTAGTGTTGCCATAGACCTTAAAGCATTGTTCCTTCTCTTGGTTACTCACCAGAACTGGAAGATAAGACCTTGCTGCTGAAGATGCTGTATTTATGAATTGTAGAACAAACAAGACAGAATCAAGCTGGTGATGACTTCAGAGCCTTGTCTCTACTGGCTACATTCATAGTGCTGGAGGGTGCTCTGCAAGCTAATGGAAAGAAAAATAATACTTCCAGCTGTGAATCATGTGAAAAAAATTACAACAAAAATATTATTCTAAATAATATTTAAAAATAATATATGGGGCAAGATAAGCCCATTAGTGATATAGTGGCACAAATATGTGGAAGCAACCAACCACTCTTTACTTGGATTTAAGGTCCACTCCCTAGGATGGAGCCCATACCTGACATTGACATCAGACTTAGGAACCTGAGGCTAAACAGGTCAGGGAATATAGGGGAGAACCTAATACCAATTTTCTACTAAATAGTTATCATATTAACATGATTAATGATGATTTATTGTTACACCCATAGATTAATGCATCTTTCAACTCTCACCAGAGAAGTTTACTTATGTAGCAGACGGTGATTAACACAGAAACTTATAACTAGCCAACAACAAAGAACGAGAGGCTACAGGCTTATCCCTAAATAGGACACTTATATCAAACTTCTGTCTCCCAAGACTCAGATATTTTTGTTGAAAAGAGGATAGAATAAGTATAAGAATCAGAGGTGGTGGATGATCCCAAAGAAATAGAGTTTTCCAGACTGTTGGTCAGTTACTCATATGAACTCACAGCAACGAAGACAGCATGAACAAGTCCCATGATAAAAAGACCCAGCATAGACATGAGAATGTGAATAAGAAGCTCCAATTCCATCTAAGGAGATTGTTTCAACAAATGATTACTGGAAGGAGTAGAGACAGTCTCTTTCAAGGATGGGGTTCTTGGTAGGTTAACCAGGCTCCAGTAGATGGACCCACACTGAAGGAAATTTGAGAATAAAAATTAGATTCTATAGGTTTTACATAATTTATATTCAGCTGTATATATACATATATATATATGTATTATAGAGATCATTAAATTGGGTGGGGGGACAATAAGGAGAGGTGGAAATAGGGGAGAGGATCTAAATGCCATAAAATTATACTGTATGAAAATTGCAAAAATTCCATTAAAGAAGTATAATATCTACCTTGTCCCCTGGGTTTGCCACTATATTAGGACTAGACATTGTTTGAGAGATGAGTCAAATCATCTCTTCTAATCTTTGTATCACATTGGGACACAAATATACTGTTTTTAGGATCCATCCAGCATAATGCATAATGTTACAAAATGAGACAATATTCTTGCATGGTATAAAAAATAGATTACCTTTTAGCTTTGATATCCTATAGTATGACTTTAGGAGACAGGCTTGGCTGTACAGTTACAGATGTCATAGAAATAGTAATTTTTCTATGTCAGAGTTTCTTTCATAACACAAATATAGACTAAAAGAAACCTTAAGAATAAATATAAGGATACATTTTAGCATAGAGTAAGAAATTATGTTTGTCTGCAGAAGTGACAAACACAGGTTTTTCTCTATTATCTATGACTTCTCCAGTCATGTGTATTTGCCTATGTTTACAGTACCACTCACGATTTCCCTCCCATTGAGCAAGTCTTATTTCTAATTAGACAGATCTTGATTATTCCCAAGATAAAAGTGCCACTACTGCACCAATAGAGATACTTTGCCCTGCTGGTCATTGTTGTGGTCACTAAGCTTTACAGCTGGGTTGGACCACTCACTTATCAAAGCCTGTTTTTCAGCTGATGGAGACTATCACAGAGTTCCACAACTTGTCAAATGAAGAGAATAAGTGTCTATGAGTTGCCCAGTACTAAGTGACAAATCAACAATGAAATCTTTACATCTAAGGCTCATAGAACACAGCAGAACAGGGAGGCTGAGAGAATATTAATGTATCTCTCAGTTCTCACCATCAAAGCTTCTTCATGTAACAGATGGTGATTAACACAGAAAGCCACAACTGGCCAAAACTTAGAGAATAAGAGCCTTCAGAGTACATGTCCTTGGATAGGACTTCTACATTATAACCCTCTGCCACACAAGGCTCAGAAACCACTGTGGAAGTGGGGGCAGAAAGACTGTAAGCATCAGTGGTGGTGGATGATGACAAGGAAACAGTCATTCAGGCTTCTGGGAACTTGCTCATATGAAATTGAATCAGTGGTGACAGCACGTACAAAAGCCATGAAAACTCAAACCAGATAGAAACCTAACGTAGAAGTGGGGACGTGCATAAAGAAGCCCCAACCTTAGCTGAGGAACTACTGGCAACTGATCACTGCTGGTGATTAAGAGTTGGTCTTCTTTAAGGGTGTGATGCTAGATTGGTTGACGAGGCTGCAGTGGATGAACTCACACTGAGGGGTAGTTAGGGATGCAAACTTGACTCAATAGATCTTAATATATTTGAGAGAATACATTAAATAATGGGAGGCTATAGGGTGGTTCAGATAGGGGAGGGATCTAAATATGATCAAGATATAGTGTATGGAATGCACAAAAATTCAATAAAAATAAAAAAGAATAGAGTAGACTCGCATCAGTTACGCTTTGATCACCAGTTTTCCATGCCATTAAGCATTTGGAGCTTGGATTGCATATTCCTATTGCCATCTGAACAGAGAGAAAACAAGAGCCCCCATAAAGTCTTCATAATTCACACCTATGTGAGTGATTTAGGGCAGTTAACATTTGTGTGACAGGCTGAATTGTGACATCACTACAACTTAAAGTGATCCAATATAATACCTTTGAATTGCAATAGGTATGACAGAGGCCTATATTATGCTGTGATTTGATAACCATTATATAAAACTAATGTTTAATATTATAGTTTTTGGAGACAGCCATTGATTGTTAAGTAAGCTTAAATTTATTAACTATATGATCTTAGACAAGTTAACTAACCCTTCTATGGCTCAGGTGTCTTAGATTTTTGTTTTTTGTGTACATTCTAGAAGATGCATCACGGTTCATATCTAATCTATGTAGCAATGACTATTTAGGTACCTGTATATATTTAGTCTGAGGATGTTATACAAACCATGGGTTTGCACTAAAGGCTTCCTAGGTGATCACCGAATCTCAACTTCAGCTGTTCACTAGAATCACCTGGAGAGCTGTGTAAATGCTTCACCGCCTTGGCCCATCTCCCAGAGATTTTGACTTAACCGATCTAAGGTAAGGTTTAAGGACTTCTCTCCCTGTGATTCTAATATATGTAGCATTGAGACACTCCGATTTAGATGAACATCTCTAGTCCTGAATCAGGTTACTCAGTCTGAGTAATTGAAACAATCAGCCAGGCTTCGGTACCATTGATCTCGATGTTCAAAAACAGGGAGAGGAATAAAACTTGAAAGCAAAGATGAAGTGACCTGGGGACAAATCTGAAGGGAACGGAGAACAGGCGCAGTTACAGAGGGAAAGAATCAAAGTTCGTGAAAGACGTGCAAGAGAATTTTATAATGAAATCCATAATTGTGTACAATGTCTAGATATTAATAAAAATACCAAAAACCAAACAAAACCAGACTGAGGCAGAGTCATTCTTTTTGTTCTGACTCTTGCTCCCTCCCACCCTGAATATTTTGAGAATGTTCCCTTGTTATCCAGTTAGCAATCTTGTCCTTTCAGAACTTCATCTCACATCCATGTTTTCATCTATCCTCTTGGTCTCCCAATTGGGTGTTGGGGTTTTACTGTACCTTCAAAGCTTAATGCTCTCTGTAGCATTAGCATAAGATTCTATTTGGAAGCAGAGGGAGGGAGAGAGAGAGAGAGAGAGAGAGAGAGAGGTGCTTTCCAGTTCTTGCCAGTTCTCTGTCTCTGAGGGGAGATGGAATGCAGTGGTAAAGAGAAGGAAAGGGGAGGGATGGAACAGAGAGAATTAAATGGGGTGGGTTGGGAGGGCAGGGTAGGGGATGGAATACAGGGAAGAATAACAACACCAAACATCTTGTGAAGAGCTCAAATGGAAACTTATTGCTACAGCAGCTTTCTAAAACATATACATAAACATTTATAAAAAGAGTTTAAATGAAGTTGCCCTATGATGGGACAACAATGGTCCTACTAGACATCACAGACAAACAAAGAGCACGGGGGCACAAATAAAGGCCAGTGCCAGGAATGCATTCCATCTTCTGGAGTTGTTAGCCAGTGATGTCCCATAGATCCCCAAATATTATATACTACTGCCATTGCTGTTGGTTAGCCTTCAGAATTTGAAAGTAAGATCCTATTGCTGGAGACACCACACACCTGAAGAATGTGGAGAATGAAGATGCTATTGACCTAGAAGTTTCTTCCATAAGGGTTAGCTTTTATACAGCCTAAAAGTGCTATGGATACAACTGGAGTAGAAAAGTAATCATCAGTCTTAATCAGCTATGGACTCTGTATAATGTAAAATAACAACCCTGCCTAGCAAGATGTGCCCCCTGCTACAATAGTGGCATGGATGTTATAGAAGTAACCAACCACTTCCTGATTGGATGTAACTTCTCAACAATACATAACCAATACCTGCCGCTGTTATTGAGGCCAAGGACCTGTGGCTGGAAACTTCTGAGTACTCAGAGAAAGATGGTAAGAGCAAGAGGTGGAGAGTGACTACAAAGAAACAATGTTTTCAACACAGCAGGGTGATTGTGCACATTCATGTGCACAGCCACAGCAACTGTGACAGTGTGCACAGACCTGTGTAAGTTCAAGCCAGACAAAATCCCAGCAAGAAGAGGAAAGGTAGACACCAAGTCCCAGGTCTCCCTAGGCAACTGGCAATTGGTAGCTTCTGGGAGAGGGAGAGTCAGTTTTCCTTAAGGGTGTGACCTCTGATTGGTCAGCCATATTCCAGTGCATGGACCCATACGCAAGCACATTTGGAGAACACAAATTGGACTTAATAGGTTTTTAAGAAAATGAGGACACAGAGTTAAATGGGTAGGGCATGGGGGTGACTCTGGGAGGAAGAAGGGAGATGAGGCAAATATGGTTAAAATGAACCTATTTTGATGAAATTCTCAGAAAATAAAGAAATGATGGTGGAAGTTAACCAAGTCTCTTCAAGTTAGATAAGTTAAAAACCGTATGTTTTATTTACTAAGTCTTTATTTAAAAAACAGTCCTGAGAGATGTTAGGATCATCTCTAGTTTTGAAGAATTAAAATATATTTTCTT
>NW_008348218.1:230812-244838 GCF_000622305.1 Nannospalax galili | reverse complement strand
ATATATATATAAACGTAAGGATCCATGAACAGTGTTTGTACACATGAAGGGGAAGTGGGTCCAGGGTCAAGGCTAACACCCAACAAGAGGTTGCAGACAGGACTCTTAGAATCCAGCTAAGAGTTATTTTAGCGACAGAAACTTTAGTGGAGACAATTGAGAAGTCAGCTCAGGTGTTCCCAGCTGAGGTGAATTCTTACACTGCGATGAGCTCTGTATTGGCTGTTTCACCAATTCATGGTCTTGTCTAGTAAGGGAACACATTAAATATTTAAACCTTGTCCTTACTCAGATGCAGAGCAGCAAAGATGATTTTCCATGGAATTTAGCATTAAACTCAGACCATTTGTACAGCTGTACATATAAATGACTTCAGATAATCTCTGGAGGCCAGGGTCAATGTTCCTCGTACATTTTAATACTGTAGATGACACAGCGACATCCTTCCGATTTATGTTCCGTCATAATTGAAAGGGGCTTCATAAAAGCCAGGAAGAAGCAGCAGTACACAGCAGCATCAATTTCTGCTGACAGCTGAGCAGAAGTTAATTGTAATTTTAATGTAATTAGTTCCATGGGTGATGTTGAGCCCTGGAACATACCTAAATCCATTTTAAAGGAACCTGTATTTGTGTGTATGCTATGTTAGGATAGCCCAATTATATGGCTGTTGAGAAGACATCAAATATAACTTCCCCAGATGAATACTCTAATTATTTTACCCACAAATATATTTGTTTAAAGAAATAGAGACTTGGCCTTTATTACCAACACAGAATCTTATCCAATCAAATTTTAAGGTGATGCTCATTTATATTGGTTGAAATAAATGCGCACACAAGTTGTCAAAGTATGAGCACAACACAGTTCTAGTTGCTAAATTTAAGCTTATCTGCCTGAACTGTAGTTAATATTTATTCTGGGTGAAATAGTTTTTATTAACTTATTTTTTTCATTTAGTACAGCTAATAGTTTTGTTGGTAATTCAAACATTTCCTGCTGTGAGTAAAAACGAATGCAAAACTGAGAAATGATGGTCTTTGCCAGCACTGAAATTTGCTAATTGCATAGTTATTCAATTATAGGTAATATCCTTTTACTGCTAATAAGATTACAGTGTGTCAACACAACTGCAGTTCTGAAATGGAATTTGCCCAGTTTGCCTTGTATGGAATTTAAAACTGTTCCATCTAAAAGAATTTGGAACGTTAACACTGCAACATGAATGACAAGGTGACGAAGTTAGTAAATGCCAATCTGAAGTTTTGGGGACACTTCCAAAATGAATATTTTGCCACCGAAAAGCAAATAAACATCAAGTCCAGTCGTGTAATTGGATCTACTGTCATGTAGCTTTAAAAACTCTTAACCGATTTAATGCTTTTATGCAATTTATTATTATCCAAACGTCCATCCCCTAGTCAGGGTCTAGTATTACGTTGGATACAGAATAAGCCAAGTATGAACACGAAGCTGTATCTTAGAGTGGAAAAAAAAAGTGTCTGAATCCCACAGTAAGGGAGATAACAACCAACAAAAATGCATAACATTGAGTCTTAGCCTTGGCTCAGCTATAGCAGACTCAATACAGAGCACAAGAACAGGAATTGATTTTTTTTTTTCTTGAACGTTTGTAATTTCATACAATGGTTCTTAACCAAGTTTAGACTTCTCTCCCATTCATGACCTCCACCCCTTACTGGTCCTCATGAATTCTGTCATACATGTTAAGCCCTATCCAGTCAAGCAAGTGTATCCAGTTGTCCTTCAGTATAAATTCACCCATTGGAGTCTAGTCAGCCCATCCACCGATCGTGTGTAAGGCATACTCTCCCTCACCCAGCAGCAATCAGTCTCCAATAGTTCTCAGTCTAGTGCTGGCCTGCCACCTGTTTCTCTCCTCCCCTCTGGGCCCTTGTTTAATTGAGTTGGCTGAATGAATACTGAAACATTGTAGAGGGGGGAAAACAGATGTGGAGTAGAGAGAGAACAGTAAAGGATCTGGTAGTTGTAAAAGGGGTGTGGAACCTGACAAAAAATGGGGTAGAATCTCCTTGATTTTCAGTCTTTAAAACTGAGTAGATTGTGTTATACTTTGTCAGTGAGAAGTAGCGTCATAGGCTCAAGTACTTGAACATTTGGTCAGTTGGTGACACTGTTTGGGGAGGTTGTGGAACCTTCAGGAGGCATGGCCTAGCTGGAGAACACAGGTCACTGGGGGCAGAGCTTTGAGAGTTCATAGCCTTGTCCCACTTCCAGTTTGCTCTCTCTGCTTCTTATGCCTGCTTGAAGATGTGAGCACTTGGCTTCCTGCTCTGGCCCTGCCTACCACCAAAATGGACTCATATCCCTCAGAACTGTAAGCCAAACAAACTCTTCCTTCTTTAAATTGCCTTGGTCATGGTGTTTTATCACAGCAACAGAAGAGTAACTAATACAGGGAGGAATCAACTTTTTCAGTCTTAAAACACTGGGTAGATTATATTATATTTATGGCCCAGGGCAGGAGGAGGGGAAGTACTGCATTGGTGAAGAACTTTTTGGGGCCAGTTAAACTTTGAGAGGCTTTTATTAGATGCTCAAGTGTTAACATCCTGTTAGCCAGCAGGCCTGGAGTTTAGAATAAAGGCCTTAAAGAATGTAATATGGGGACTGGAGAGATGGCTCAGCAGTTAAGAGCACCACGTTTGATTCCCAGCACCCATATGGCTGCTAACAAATGTCTGTGACATTTGTTCCAGGAGATATGATGTCCTCTTCTGACCTCCACTGGCATTACATGACATGGCTGCACTTACATACGTGCAAGCACTACAGCCATACACATAAAATAAAAGTAATCAATAATTTTTTTTTTAGACACTTTCTTGGTGTTATCCCCAGCTGTCCTGGAACTCACTATGTAGACCAGGCTGGCCTTGAACTCACAGAGATCTGCCTGCCTCTGTCTGTCAAGCACTGGGACTAAAGACATGTGCTGCCACATCTGGCAATAAAATATTTTTAAAAGAGGGAGCTGGAGAGTTGGCTCAGCAGTTAAGAGTACTGGTTGCTCTTGCAGAGGACTCAGGATCAATTCCCAGCACCCACATGGTAGCTAACAACTGTCTGTAACTCCAGTTTCAGGGGAATCCAACACCCTCTTCTGACCTCTGTGGGCACATTCATACATGCGGGCAATACACTCATACACATGCAAAATAAAATAATAAATAAAATATTTTTAAAAAAGAGTATGAAGACTAGTATTTCCCTCCTCTAGTTTCCTATCACACATTCTATCCTCACCTCAAAGCCTCTCCTCATGGCCTATTTGTAGCTTCCTGGCCTCTACAGATAGTTCAAATTAAAACAACTGTTTAAGTAGGAATGGGGTACAAGAATGACAGAGAGGGAGGGGAAGGTGTTAGAGTCCATCCAAACTAGGGATGTGTCTAAAGGCCATATGAGAAACTACTAATTTGTAAAATAATTAAAAATACAATTAAAAAAAAAGCGTATGGTGGAGACACACTGCGTGGATGAACAATGCTGATCTCAGAAGCCATGAGTTACTAAACACAAATCTCAGTGTCAGGTGTGCCCTACCTCCCAATAACTTATTCGTCAGGGAACCCAGACTCCCCTAAATAATAGAGGCTGTTGTTATTGCTCTTGGATGCCCACCAGAGCTCGACGGTAAGATCCTATTTACCGAAGATAGCGCTCCCTTACTTTGGTTGCTGAACAGAGAAATGAATTGTGAATTGAGCTTAAAGCAACCTTCCTGTGGGCTAGCTTCCATAGTACTGGAAGGTGTTGAGACAGCTGCTGGGTAAAAAAGACATCCGTAGCTTTAACCAGCACTGGATCCTGCATGCAGCACCAGTCTGCCATCCAAGATGTGCCCACTGGTGTCTGTTACCATAAACCCAGTCAAAGACTGTGGCCTTGGAGGTCATAGGGCCTAGGAAGGAAACTAATGCTATTGTTTTACTAAATGGACATGTTATCAAACTTCACTCTACATATTTGTGTTTAACTCTATAGAGTAGTGCTTCTCTTTACCTTGATCATAGAACATTGTTCTGGCAATAGGTAGCAAAGAATGCAAAGACTCAGAAGTGCTCAAAATTCTGAGAATAAGTGACTTTGGGTGTTCAGTCACAAAGGATTTCTGTAAAACCTCCTCCAAGACTGAGATAACATCATGGGAGAGCGAATGGAAAGAATGGAAGAGCCATGGGATGGAGAGGAGGACTGCAAAGCGCTGTCTCCTGAATGTGGCATGGCCATTGCCCTCACGAAGTCACAGCCACTGTGGTCAACTGTACAAGACTGGGACTGCCAACAACCATCATAGAGTGGGGAGGGTGTGGGAAACTCCATCCCTCCCTGAAGAGACTGTCATTTTCTTCAGTGGTCGTCCTTGCCCCAGAAAATAACACCCCACCTATGTTCATGTGACTAACCCTAATCAAAGTTAGTGGCCCACACATACACAAAGACCTGAAAGAAAGAAGTAATGGAGCTTGTTGGGAGGAAGGAGAGATTCAGTGGGAGTGGGAGGGGACAAGAGAGGGTAATGGAGTGTGTGTATGCTAAAAGTACAAGCACACATTATATGCATGTCATGTAATTTCTGAAGAATATAAATAAAAATATCTTGAAGATTAAACCTGTAAGTAGAAAGGCTGTATTTTTTGTTATTTAAATTTTGTACCCTGTTTCATGTTTGTTGCACAGTATATTCTTGTGGAATAAATAAATAAACAAATAAATAAATAAACGGAATTATAAAATCAAAAAGAGCATGAGGGACAGATTGCTTGGGAAAAAATGATCTTTCTAAAATGCTATTTGAAAAGTGTGACCTGTGAATTGTATCATACTAACTTAGAAAGATGTTAACAGTGTATGTTGTGGGGTTATTGGTTGGGTGTATTCACATAAATCAAAGAGAAGCAGTCCAAAACTCTGTGTGTATTAGCATGTTTCTTCAACACTACTTTGACCTCCAGTAAAATCAATGGCATTAGATGCTCCCTCTCTCTGGCTCTTCGACTACACAGAATGAGCAAGCCACACAGTTGGCCCAGAACTCTCCTAGCTTTCACACTGGAAGTCCATGCCCTGAATATTCCTCAGTTCAGGAAAATGCAGAACAGTTGTTCCTCTAAGATCTAATTTCACATCCTACTCTACCAATATTTCAGCTGTATGATCTTGAGTACAGCACTAAATCATGTTGAGATCCAATATCCTCAACTGATAATGTCCATTTCACAGAGACGTTGTGTCTATGAAATGAAAGTAGATGTGATTACATACATGAGGCACCTACCAAACAGACATTCCACAATTTCATTTCCTTTCCCTACCATTGCAAATCACATTTTTAGACCCAAAAGGAGGTTCTTGTTGCACACAGCAGGAAGGTGGATGCTGCTTAATTTATTTCACCTGCCCCCTCAAAAGAGATATTTCTCTGTCGGTAAATAACAGGTTGTCATAAGCTGTTTTCAGGCAGAATTTCTTTTTTGCAATTTTCAAGTATGCAAATTGAGAGTCACGATTCACTTCATTTCCATGTAAAATTAATTAACTATAAAATTCTGGATATAAACAAAAAAGAAGGAAAGAGGCAGACATTAAAATATGCAGAGGTAAGTCTTAGAGTTGAGGCAAGATGTTTAGTTATACAAGTCATAGCTGGTATTGCATCTACAATTTGAAGATATACGTGGACCATTCCCTAAGATCAGGTTGTGTCAATAAGATGGCTACAATAAGCTGTGTGGATTAAGATAGGTCTCTATTTTTCTACACCTCAGATTCTAAACATACAAAAGGATGGTGAATAGTACATTAAACTGACCTCTAAGTTCCTTCAAGCTCTATGAATCTATTCCAGATTCACTATGTTCCTACTATTTGAATTCTCTCAGGAAAAGGTATAAGCTACAAAGGGGAGATTAATTTTAGATTATTTTCCTGTATTTTGAGTCAAACTCATCTTTCTGTAACTTACTTCCACTAGTTATAAATCTATTCTTAGTAAAAGTCAGAATAAATCTTACTTTCTTTTTCATGGGGTAGTTTTTCAATTATTTGAAATGTACAACCACAGTATGCCTTGGTACATCTTATTTTACCTCCTGCTGCAAGCGACCACGACATAGCCAGCTATATTTGACCATGATAGACTTGATTGGAGACATTTCATAGGCTATGTGAGAATGTCCTAATCAATTCCTGACTGAATAGCTAAGATGCTGGCTGATAATTTGAATAAGCATAAGTTGACATAAAAATTGGGTAATTAAATGAAAGGGTTTTCCATTTCTATGCAGTTATATTAGAATAAAGTCATAGACTGAAGATAAGCATAGACTGAGGGAAGGTTGATGTTAAGGAGAAGCTTAATTTTAGAGAAATTCCAGAACAGGGAGACTCAGGAAAATCTTTGAATAGGGGACTGATAAACAGGTAAATTAGTTAATTTTCTCATCACTGTAACAAAAATATCTGACAAAACAACGTAAGATAGGAAATATTTATTTGGCACACAATTTCAAAAGGTTCACTTCACAAACACATGGCCCATGCCTTTTAGCAGAATATCATGGTGGCTGGAGACTGTGGTGGCAGCTGCCCTTCACCTCTAGGCAGATAGGAGGCAGAGAAAGAGGGAATACAAAGACTCTATGGCAAGGTATAATCCCCAAGGACATGAGTGGGGCAACTTACTTTCTCCCCTGTTTTACTAGCTTTTAATGCATTGCTCAGATCAGACCTCTTATGATCTCAAACTTCTCTGGAAATGTCATCACAGACGCACCCAAAGGTATGCTTTACTAATACCCTTAGGGTTTCTTGATCCAATCTAGTTAACAGTCTGAATGTATCATCACGGGTGTTTATCCAATATCAATATCCCAAATTGAAACTGAGGGGAATGAGGACTCAAAACTTGATGGACCAGGTGTAGGGGCACACCCCTTTAATCCTACCACCAGCAGAGGCAGAAGATCTTTGTGAGATGGAGGCCAGCCTGGTCTACATAAGGAGTTCCAAGCCAACTGGAACTACAGGAAGACTCTGCCTAAACAATCAAACAAGCAAACAAACCTATATTAGAAATATTAATTCCACTGATTATTCATTAAGCATGTTTTTATTGATTCCCTGCTATGAGTCAGGTATCATTTGAGACCTGAGGTATATCTTGAGCCAGAGTAAGCACAGATTTTGCTGAATAAAAGTGACAAAATTTGCCACTAGTTAAAATATCTGAGATGGCTCAGCACTTAAGAATACTGGTTGTTCTTGCAGAATATCAGGTGGCAGAATACCACATGGCAGTTAACAACTGTCCATCACTCCAGTTCTAGGGGATCTGACAGCCTCTCTGTTTTCCCATGGCCATTGCACAACATGGGTACACTTACCAAACACAGGCAATACACAGATAAACATAAATTAAAAATAACAAAATATTTTTTAAAAATATCTTCCATTAGCATACTAATAATGCTATTGAGCCTTCTTGTGAATAAAATCTGTGAAAGTGATGGCATTAAGACATAAACAGGCATGGTCCTCAGACCTGTACTCCACACACTCAGATGGCAGAGACAGGAGGATCACTGCAAGTTTAAGGCCAAACTGATCTATAGAACAAGTTCCAGTCCAGCCTGGGCAACATAGTGAGACCCTGTCTCCAATCAATCAATCAATCAATCAGTCAGTCAGTCAGTCAGGCAGGCAGGCAGGCAGACAGGCAATCAACCCATCAATCAGTCAGTCATACAATTTTCTGAATCCACCAATCAATCAATCAATCAATCAGTCAGTCAGTCAGTCAGGCAGGCAGGCAGGTAGGCAGGCAATCAACCCATCAATCAGTCAGTCATACAATTTTCTGAATCCATTTTAAGTGATTTTTTGACAGAGAGTTTTGGTATAAGACACAGAGGCACATATTTTAAATACCTTTCAAAGACTATTTTGAAACTTAAGATCCATATACTATATTCTTAGAAAAATCACTAGAAGGAAAGATCAGATTTCCCATTTGGTCTTTTATACTATCAGAGTCCAAGTTTCTCCATGAGTCCAGTAGTATTTTCTATGTATTGCTATATGGCTTACTCAAGACTCTCAAAACTTCTTTATCATTTCACATATTCATCACCCTTTCCTAATGTAATGCACAATTTGAGGAATTCTATTTGACAAAGTTTAAGAATATGGCCCAGATGTACAGAGAACAAAAGGCTACATAGTATTTATCCTAGACTAGGACACCTATATCAACTATTTGCCTCCCAAGGCTCAGGAATTGTTGCAGAAGAGGAGACAGAAAAATTATAATAGCCAGAGGCAGTGGATGACCACAGGGAAACAGTTTTCCAGACAGCTGGTCAGTTACTCACATGAACTCACAGCAATGGTGACAGCATGCACAAGTCCCATGCAAGCTCAAGACAGGCAAAATCCTAACAGGATATAGGAAAGCTGGTAAGAAACCCCAACCCTACCTGAAGAACTATTGGAGGAGGAGGAGGAGGGGAGGAGGGGAGGAGGGGAGGAGGAGGAGAGAAGGAGGAGGAGTAGAGGAGGTGACAGCAACAGCAACACAGGCTAAAGGCACAGAAACTATCTTTAATAAAATAATTGAAGAAAACTTCCCAAATCTAAGACATGCCTATCGAGGTACAAGCAGCATAACACCAAGCAGACAGGAGCAGAGAAGAAACTCCCCATGTCACACAGCAGTCAAACACTGAAATTACAGAACAAAGGAAATATATTGAAAGTCATAAAAAAGAAAGATCAAGTCACATATAAAGGCAGACCTATCAGAATAACAGCTGACTTTTCAATCAAGACTATGAAAGCCAGAAGGGCTTGTTCTCACGCCCTACAAGTAATGAAAGAACACAGATTCTAGCCTAGACAACCATACCAAACAAAACTATCAGTTTTTATTTTTTATTTTTTTGGTCTTTTTAAGACAGGGTCTCCCTGTAGCCCCAGCTGTCCTGGAACTCAATATGTAGACCAAGCTGGCCTTGAACTCACAAAGGTCCACCTGCCTCTGCCTCCAAAGTGCTGGGATTAAAGGTGTGTGCCACCACTCCTGGCTAAAACTATCAGTTTTAATTGATGGAGAAAGAAAAGCTTTCCATGATGAAAACAGAATTATGGGATTTATGTTCACAAAACTAGTTCTACAGAGAATACTCTAAGGAATGCTTTGGTATGAAGAAAAGTTTAAACACTTTCAAGAGGGCACAAAGATTTAAGTAAATTAAACCAGATCTGTTAACCAAAAAGAAGTTTAAGAAAATACCACAACACTACCAACATAACAGGACTCAATAAACAAGTCTGCACAAATTTAGAAAAATTGAAATACCATTCTGTATTCTATCTGACAGGAAATGAATAAAGCTAGATAGAAACAGTAATAAAATTGCAGAAAAGTACACAAGCTCATTGAAGCTAAACAACATAGTAGTGAATGAAAATTGGATCACGGCTCAAGAGATAGCTCAGTGCTTAAGAACACTGGCTGCTCTTGCAGAGGACCTGGGTTTACTTCCCAGCACCCACACGGTAATTCCAGTTCCAGGGGATCTGACACCCTCTTCTGACCTCTGGGGGCATTGCACGACATGGGTGCCCTTACCTAAATGCAGACAATACATGCATATACATTAAAAAAATAATAAATAAAATTTTAAAAATATTCCTTTAAAAATTTATACTCCACTAAAGGAGAAAAATTTTAAAAAATGGATAAATTTGTAGGTTTGTACAGTCTACCACAATTAAAGCAAAATAATTTAAACTGACCAAAAATCCAACAAGATAGATTCAATAATTAAATATCTTCCGACTAAAAAGAGCCAAGGACCAGATGTGTAGAGTGAAGAACTCTACCAAACCTTCAAAGAACTAGTACAAATAATCCTCAAATTATTTCATTAAATAGAGAAGGAAGGATAACTCCCAAATTCTTTCTGTGAAGCTGGTATTCCTCTAATACCCAAACCAAAGAGCCAAGGAAAAAGAAAGTTAAAGGCAAATCTCTTTGATGAACATAGATTCAAATATTCTCAATAAAATCCTCACAAATGAAATGCAAGCATACATAAAAAAATTATCCACCATAATCAAGTTGGCTTCATCCTGGAGATGCAGGAATGGTTCAATATGCATATAACAATAAATGTACTCCACCATATCACTGTATAAACAGACTAAAAGACAAAAACCCACCCGATTATATCATTAGATACAAAAAAAGCCTTTGACAAAATCCATACCCATTCATAACAGAAGTCATGTACAATGTAGAGATACAGGTGACATACTTCAATAAGCTTACTTAAAGCTAATATATACGTATGTATGGAGAGCGAGAGAGAGAAAGAGAGAGAGAGAGAGAGAGAGAAAGAGAGAGAGAGAGAGAGAGAGCATGTGTGTGTTTAAATGGAGTATGCCATATGAAGTGACAGTGCTCCCCCCAAGAGCCATAGAATGTTTAACAAAAACCCCAGTACCAGGTATGGGAAACCTTTCTTTGAATCGTTGGTTAAGGGAGTCCAAGAAACTCCTAAAATGTTATAGGCTATTGCCTTTGCCCTTGGTTGCCTCCAAGAACTGAAGGAAAGACTCTGTTGCTGAAGATACCACACACTTAGAAGGGACTTTGAGGACTCGAGCTGGAACTGACCTGGACACCTCCTCCCTGAGGACCAGCTCTCACAATACTGGAAGGTGCTCTGCAAGCTGCCAAGGGAGAAATGCAGTCAGTAGTCCTACCCAGCTGCAAAGCCCATGAACCGCAACAATGACTGGTCCAATAGGAGATCCCGAATGGTGCAGTAGTGGCACTCTTATCTTGGGGGTAATGAACAGTTGTCTACTTTGACTTAAGGTCTGCTCAATAGGAGGGAATTCATGCCTTGCACTGTAAACCTAAGCAAATCTGCCCTAGAGAGGTCCTAGATACAAGAGAGAACCTACTAATGCCATTTTCATAAACCAATATAATTTTAAGGATATTACAACAAATTATTATTATTATTATTATTATTATTATTATTATTATTGTCTTTTTATGAGACAAGGTCTCCTTATACCCTAGCAAGCCTCAAACTTACTATGTAGACCCAAGCTGGCCTGGAGCTCACAGATGTCTGCCTGCCTCTCCTCCTGAGTGCTGAGATTAACAGTGTGTCCTACCACCCCTGCCTGTCTACATATCATTGTAGATCTCACCCCTCATCAATGAAACTTCTTTTTTTTTCAGCATATGGAGGCAATTACAGAGATTGACATGTGGTAAATATACAGAGACTATAGGGGGGCCCAGCCTCAACTGATGCATCTACAATGAAAACCCTACAAGCAAGGCTCAGGAAACATCATGGAAGAGGGGGAGGAAAGATTATAAGAGCCAGAACCAGGACACCTTGTGCTAGAAAGTGTCTTCTAGACATGACAGTGAAGCTTTATCCATGAAATCTCAACAATATGTTTGCCTAAACAAGAAATATGTAATAAAAACATCAATTGACTTGGATAGTTGAAAATTTGCAAGGAACCACCCAGAGATGAAAAGGTACAATAAATGACTGCTGAGACAGGCAATTGGAAGGCACATTTCTTCAGGCGCAAGCCACCTAATAGGTTATCAAATTCTAATAGTTCACCCTAAATGCATTTACATAAGGGCCATGATAGTTCACCCTAAATGCATTTACATATGGGCCATAGTGGACTCCTAAATGGACTCAGTAGGTTGCATTTTTTAGAAGCATTTCATTACTAATACATATAACAAAAATGATTACAGAAGAAGAGGTGATGAATTTGGGAAAGAATGGGGTGGGACATGGAAGGAGTTGGTACTGAGAGGGGAAAAATGGAATTGATGAAAATATAATACTTATGTGAAAGTCTCAAACAATAAATCACTTAAATAGAAAAAACACCAAGATCCATAATTAACCATGTTTCTCTGAAACATTTAATGAATTAACTAGTACAATCACATTTTCTGGGCATTAAAAATTCATTGATGAGTTAAAATGTATTTTGTTCTCTTCAATGGAGTCACATTTTCAAATCTTATTGATCATTCGCTCAGAGCATTCACATCTTTCAACAGTTCTCAAATGAAATTGTACAATCCATCAGCGTGCATCTCTGAAGTAGCTCCTTTACTGTGCAATAAAATTACTGGACTTTGTTTTTTGAGGTTTTGCTACGCTCAATGGCAACAAGTAGCTTCTTCAAAGACTTTAATATCTTGAATGACTTCTGGGGCTGTCCCAGCATGCCTATATCTTTAAACATGAACAGATATACAAATTTCAAAGCCATAAAGCAATACTGATGGTTACCCCAGTGTGGTCCTTTGATTTACATTATCTGCTCTGGTCTCACCACCTCATACTTCTGCTGGCTCCACTCCCTCAATATTTCCTGGCATCACTGTTACAAGCCTTCCCGGTTTTATTCTCATCTCATTTTCTGAATGATCCTTTTTTCCTTTTGCCTAACAGACTAAAATGTGGCTACATCAAAAATACCGTACATACTTATGGCATTAAATTAGGACTTGTTGATCTGACACTCTACACCACTCAGGTGTCCTCCCAATTTCTGTTACCACTTGAAAAACGTGTCTTTTACTTTTATCTTCAAACATGACCTTTTTTTTTTGTAGACTGAACTCATGAGACACTTTAGCTCCACTTTACACACTTCCACCTCCATCCATTGGTATTTGTCTTCTCCATTAGAGAACATCTAGCTTTTATCTCCCTCTCCTGAGATCTGATGTTTCCAGACTTCCTCATGTAAGGACAAGATGCCTCCAACTGCTTGAATCCTAGAACGTTGATCTGTTTCCGTACTTCATCATTGTGATAACTACAGTACTCACAAAATGTTCCTTCAGATGGTTCACTATCAAATTAACAGCTTCTTTCCTCAGCTGTTTATTTCAATATGTTCTGACAATTCTTTAGCCACATGAAAACCTGCAGTCCATTTTTCCTATCTCTCACCATCCATTAGTCATCCACATGTTCATTTTCCATAAAGGATAAGATTCTTTAGCTCATTTCTCTGAGCCCTGGAAGACTTTGGAAACACCCTCTCTTCTCAGCTGGAATATCCTGGGCTGTGGAAAAGCTCAACTACCCTTTTTTTGCATCTGTGAATGAATGCCACAGCAATGACAATCAAAGGAACCTCGCTGATTAGATTTATTTTAATTTATGCCTATAGTATTAAAATAAATCTTCACATTGACAGACAATCCTGCTAAACTTTCCTATTAAATTAACTTAGTGACTTTTCAAAGTGACAATCCATGACTACCTTAAATCTTCTATTCCTAATACTCACATACTGATGACCTTGAATACAGTAAATGGACGTGAGAATTACTTAAGCTTAGTTAATAATTCCACAGCCAACTTTACTGTTTCTATCACCACAGTTCCCTTTAGCTTTATTACTACAGAAAAAATGATGTCCCTAAAGTCCAAACTAATTCCTGTCACAAACTTTATTCATTATAGTGGATTTTTTTCCAGACTCATGATTCTTTATTAGTTTTTTATTTTTTTGAATTTTTGGGTGTTTCACACAGCACATTTTAATCATTTTTATACACCTTCCCCATTGGCATCATAGCCCCGCCCCCACTGGAGTTCATACACTCTGTCATTCGTTTTAAGGTCTGTCTTATCAGGTTAGTGCCCCCAGACATCCCTCAGTGAAAGTTCATCCACTGAGGTCTAGCCAGCCTATCTAGAGTCCCTCCCTTTAAGAAAATCAGGTCTTCCTCACCCAGTAGTAACCAGCTGCCAATCATTCTTCAACTAATTTGGGGGCCCAATGCCCATTTCCACAGTTCTGTGCTGAGTTTTGTCTGCTTCTGTGTGCATGCATCTTGTGCATGCTGACACCATGGCTGTAGGTTCATATGAGCAAGGTCCCAGGAGCCTGTAGGACT
>NW_008348218.1:229554-230786 GCF_000622305.1 Nannospalax galili | reverse complement strand
CTCTCTGCATTTTGGCCATTTGTGACCCTTTGTGTTCCTGGTCCTCTGTTGATGAGGGAGCTTCATTGAAGAGAACTAAGAGATGCATTAGTGCTGTCTTTAACCCTTGTTCTATGTTCCGTGAGCCTTAGGTGTAGAGGTTGATTGTAGATATACTACTTAGGTTTGGGCAACTCACAGACAATGTCTGAGTATGACCAGCTATAGAACTCCGTGATAATCTCCGCCTGTTGCAAAAGAATCTTCTATGATGAGTGGTGACTGGATACTTGTCTATAAATATAAGGATCCATATTTTACACATAGTTAAGAAATTACATTTGTCTAGGATATGACAGCCTTGGGGTTTTCTCTAAGATCTAAGACCTCTCAAGCCATGTGTATTTGGCTACATTTACAGTACCACACCTGAGTTTCTTTCCACTGAGTGGGCTTTAAGTCCAATTAGGTAGCTGTTGACTACTCCAATATAAAAGTGTCACTACTGCATCAATGTCATTTGCTGTGATGGTCACTGATGTAGTTATTAGGCTTTGAATCTGGGCTTGAACCATCGATTGATGTTCTCTCTTAGCAGCTTGCATAGTGCTCTCCAGAGCTATGAGAGCTAGCCTTCTGGGGAGGTGGCTTCCAGGTCAGTTCCAGTTCCATTGCTCCAAATCCTGTGTCTGAAGTATGTCCTGTCTTCAGCAATATGTTCTTACCTTCAAGTTCTGGGAGGCAATCAAGGGCAGTGGCAATAGTTTGTGTAACTTTGGGAGTCTTTTGTACTACCCTGACTGACAACTCAAAGAAAGGTTTCTCCTGTTTGATACTATTTCTTGTCATGTAGCCTGAAACTATACACATGGAATCATGTAGTGATATTGTATGTATAACTTTTCAATACATTTTTGGACTAATACGATTCTCTTTCTTTTTGTTTGTTTGTTTTGTTTTGTTTTGTTTTACACTAGCTAGGCATTATTTATGTCTCTTCTCTCTACCCACCCTGTCTAACCATCCCTCCATGCCCTCCCCATTTAAAGTATAGTTTTTAATATTGTCTCTTTTCCTTATGTAAACTTTAAATTAGAGATCTAATTCACTGCCCATGTTCATGGAGAAAACAATAAGCCATTCCTTATATTTGTAGCTTTTCATATACTTGCATCAAATCTTATTTCCTATCCTTTCTAATTGGAATTCCAACATCATAACATTTTTAAAAATTATTTTATTTATATTTACTT
>NW_008348218.1:193690-229374 GCF_000622305.1 Nannospalax galili | reverse complement strand
TATATATTATATTGTACTACCATATAATCAAAGTTCTCTTCCCTATGCAACCTTCAGTGTGTGTGTTGTTGAAGCATTCAAGATGCACAGCTTGGTAATGTTAATGATTAATTTTTTTCTTCCAGTAGTATATATAACGCCTTCAAGCACTATGAAAGCTAGCCAGAAGAGATGAAGTTTTGAAGTCAGTCCCAACCGAACTTCTCTTTTTTTCTAGGATTCATGTATGTATGTCTTTAGCAATGGGGGTCTCACCATCAAGTTCTGGTGGATAACCAAGAGCACCAGCAAAAGCTAGTATTGTTTGAGGTCTATGGGACCCCGTGTCAACAGCTTCAATAAAAGAAGTCCGTCCGTGATTCTGGGCCTTTTCTTAGCTAGCCTATGGTGTCTGGTGGGGACAATGCACCCTGTTATAAGATAAAGCTTTAAAATTTCCCTTTATACTATATATTACATACTTTAAGAAGAGTCTACAGTACCGTATTTCAATTTTTTTTCTAATGGCCTACTCTCAGCCAGGTCTCCATCATGCCGTATCTTGTTAGGACCCGTGATAAGTTCTCAGTCAGCTTCCATCATAGTGACAAATTCCTTGGACAGTAATCTCAAGAGTAGTAAACATTTGCCTTGGCTTGTAGTTTCAGAGGTTTCAGACCATTTCGCCTGGTTTCTTTGATTTGGGGCCTGTGGCAATGCAGAATAATGTGACGTGGAGGCTGCTGTGAAGGAAAGAGGCTCATCTCCTCATGCCCATGTAGGACTGAGTTAGAAGGGTGAGACCAGTATCCTACTATCCCCGTCAAGAGAATCCTCCAGTAACCTAACTTCCTTCCACTAAGACTTAGGTTTTACCGTGTCCTAATAACATAACCAACTGATGACCAAGATTTACTACACTCCTTTCAGCATTTAAAAGAAATTCATTGACACATTTTCCTACACTGGAGTTGATATAGCCAATTAATAAAGCCAAGTAATCAGGTCCTAGACTGTCTTAGGTTTTTAAGACTGAATATGGCACAGACAATTTAATCATAAAATTTCCAACTTGGTCCAGAGTATTCCATCACCTCAGGAAATGAAATCACCTGTTTTACTGAGAAACTGAGTCTACCAATTTGGAGATTAGTAATGTTCTACTTTCTTCTGTATTTTATTTCTACTCTATTACCTCCTCCCACCTGTCCTGCCAAAATTTAACTGAAATTCAGCCATTTCTCCCCATCCACTATAATGTAGCACACTCCCAGAAGCCCTCGTACTTTTGAAACAACCTCCTTTCTGTTACCTGACATTCACTTCCATTTCCCAGTAGGTCATGATCCACAAAACAGCTACAGAGATATTTTCCAAAAAAATCAATCAAGGCATGTACTTAAAGCAATATCATACTAGGGATTTTTGTTATATCCAGAAGAAAATCTTACCAAGTACTATAAGGATCTGCATGTTCTGATCTATGTTTATACCCTAGATTCATCTATACATTATCTCAGTTGTTTGTAACTCAACATCCACAGAAACACTCATCTGATCCTCGAACACAGCAGCCTTTACATCTCAGAGCCATTGAACTTGCAAATTTTTCTGACATTTTAGACCATTATCTTTCTGTTATATATTTGCATATTGCCTACTTCTTATTTGGAACTCAAAGCAAATATTAATTCTTCACCAGAGGGCCAAAGGAGCCCTCTCATTAACTTGTTTTATATAGATAAATAATATACACATATATGTATATAACTTAATGTGTTTTATGTATTTTTCAATTGGAACAATCAGCTTCTGAAAGCTACTATGTTTCCTGTTGTTTTGTATGTTTATAGCATTCCTCATCTGCATAACAAAATATAAATTTCTATATTAGCTGCTATAATCCCAGAGCCTAAAACTCACCCCTGATAAGTAATAAACATTTCCTACCTTCTGACTGACCAAAAGTCAGGCTAGCACTCATCCAGTATTTATAGATCTTCCCTACAACTGCACAGATACAGATTTACAGGACAGTCAATATTCCTTTCTGTGGGTTCTGGTCAGTTGATCTGACCCACTGAGTTTTCCTTATGTCATAAATCTCCCAGCCCTACTTATGACCATTCCTCTTCATTCTTTTTAGCTGTGTGCACAACTACACTTTGTTTCTTAGCTTATAGTTATGCAATATACTTTAATATATTTTGAGAAGTAGAACTTTTATGTTTGATTTCTATTTGAGAAGTAGATAAAAGGCATGTTTCAGAATTATAAAAAAATCAAACTGTAAATTATCTGTGAACTATTCTTCCTCCTCCCCCTCCCCCTCCCCCTCCCCCCTCCTCCTTCTTGGTCTTTTTGAGACAGGGTCTCCCTGAATCCCCAGCTGTCCTGGAGCTCTCTATGTAGACCAGGCAGGCTTTGAACTCACAGAGATCTGCCTGCCTTCACCTCCTGAGTACTGAGATTAAAGGTGTGTGCCACCACACCCAGCTTGTTCTTTCTGTAAAGAGTGGCAGGTATTGGACTGTGTCTCAGTTTCCCCATAAATCAAATGGAGATTGTAGTATTTTTCTTGAAAGGTTCAGTACAATAACCTGCATGCCCAAAGTTTGGCACAAAGTTTGGCATGGAGAAGTTGTGCGTAACAAGAGAATGAACTGCTTCCTAGCCCGTGTTATAAAAAGGAGAATGAAGCATATAAAGGGAACCAAGAAAGGAAGGATTTCTTCAAACTTTATGCATTTTAGGTTTATAATTCCAGTAATTAAGCAATTAACTTTAAAAAATTTGTTGTTTCTTTTCTTCTAAAAGAAAGTTTTTGACCAGATGATCTTTATAAATACTTATGGCTTCATAGTCTCATCAGATTCCATTCATTCACATAGGAGACTCATAGAGGTGAAAGGCTTTGCCTTAGGCTCCCAAAAGAGACCAATTTTCTACTTCTAGTTCATTAAATACTCAGGAATGTTTGGGTCTTCTATTTCAGACTCTTGCTGAAGGAATGGGTAGAAGGGAAGGGGAAACTGGATGGGAGAGAACATTGGAGCCTGAGATCCCAAGAGTAAGAGAGTCTTTAAAAAGAGATTGCAAAGCAGTTTGTCAGGCAGCTTCAGGTCTCTAGAAATCTGTTCAAGAAATGGGGGTGGCAGGACATAGTAGAGGCTCAGTGAGTTGTAGAAGATGTTTTGTACTTTTCAACTGCATCAGAGCCTTTACTTTGATTGGCAGCACAGAGAGAAGTTCATCCTTTGATGGAGAAGATCTAAACAACTGAGACAGAATATATGGGTTTAAATTCTAGTTCTGCTTTTCATTATTATAATTTTAATTGTATGCTTTTAAGGTATACCATTGATAATTTGATTTGTCTAACTGTAAGTAATGACCAAGTCCAGGTAGTTAACATATCCATCTCCTTAAATATTTTTAATAAAAAGTTTTGATTAACCTATAAAGCCACTTTTTTTAGCTATGTGACCTTCACCAAGGTATTAAATGTCACTAAGTGTCAATTTTCTCATTTGTAATAATTGGTTTATCATCTCCCTCATAACTCTTACTTTAGACGGTTGCCCAGATACATTTTAAATAAAATGAAACAATTAATCAGTATTTCTCAATCTTCCCTAACAATAGGAATCACCTGGAGTTTGTGTCAACACTGAAAGTGTAATTACCTGCTCCAAGAAAGGCTGATTTATCAAAGTCTGTTTGGTGACCAAAATTTATGCTTTTAATAATAATCAAAATTCTTAAACTTGTGGCAAATTTGGTAACCAGTGACATTATGATAGTGTTATGTGATGGATCAGACTGTTAAGACTGTGCGAGGAAGGGACTGAAAGATACTTTTCCTCTTTTGTTCTTATTTGAATGAGGAAGGATGAGGTAGCTAGCTGTCCAGGGCAATTGCTGAAGAGGGTTACAGTTGGGAGGACTTCATGGGTCTTGTTTTTAGGATTTTGTTTTATAGGTCTCCATTTGTAGTTCAGGAAGGCCTCAAATTCACCATCCTCCTGTCTCAGCCTCCCAAGTGTAGGGGTTATAGGCATACACTACCATTCCTGGCTCTAGTCAATTTTTTAAAAATCTTATAAGCATCAGAAGTTTGCTTTTATCATTTACCAGAATCTTCACCTTCTAAAACTGTCATCTTGGGGATGAGGATTTCAACATGTGAAATTAGGAATTTAAAATTCAGGTAACTGCACCTCTCCATCTTCAGTTCCTTTCAGTCCACTAAACTCTGAGGTCTCTGTCTTTCTAGTTCCTGTTATAGACTTTAAATTGGCTAGTTTATTTCTGGCAGGGTATTCCCATGTGTTAGTAATGTGGTCGACCTGGAAACATGCCATGAAGTGCTCCTAGTACTGAAATGAGACCATGTGGAAGTTGTTCATTTCTAGTCTTTCTGATGGTAGAAAGCCTATCTACAGTTCCTTATTCACAGATCACCTTAGGGGATTAAACACCATTTATGGGGTCTGCTTAGGTGGATTTTGGAGAAAAACCTTTTGGTACATTGTACTAGAGAACTCAACCCAGACCATAGCCATCTGATATGCACATGGGCAGGGTCTCAGTTGGATTTGTTTCCTAAGCAGAAGCCACACAGATCAGAGATAATATGCATTTCCAGACTTTCCCTCCCAAGCCTAGTGGCACACACCTGTAATTCCAGCACTCAAGAAGCTGAGGCAGGAGAATCACCAGTTCCAGTTCAGCCTGTGCTATTGGTGAGATGCTATCAACATATGTAAGTAAATAAATAAACACCAAAGCATTTTCTCTACATTTACTTCATAATTTCTCATAACTTATAGCTCTCCTTTTTAGAAAATATAGATTTTCCATTTTATAACTTAAGAAGATTAACACCTTACCCAGTGTTTTTCAGCTAGTAAGTGGAAAGGTTAAATTTTGAACCCGGGAAGCGAATACGGACACCATTTGAATTCCTATAGAATAATACACCAGGCTATTTTTGCCTGACTTTCTGTGATGATGCAGGTTCCTAAGTGCATGCGTCCTCATCACATTGTCATTCATTCTTTTAAGCTTTTTCAATGAAAAGCCAAGCCGCAAATCATGTATAATTTCCTCCCATCCAGATGCATTATCGGTTCCTCCTATGATTTCTTTTCTACTGATCCCTTAGTAGACAAAGGATCAGTAGTGAATTACCACTTTGGAATATCTAATTTCCCAAAGAAACAGAATTCCCATTTTCCATCAGTAAGTAAAATATGGTCTTTATAATAACATCATCATGAATGACTGCAGTTCTGGTGCTGTTCTGGTTAACATCACTCTTAGAAATCACCCACTGGACAAGCCCTTCTTCAGTTAGAACACCAGCTTTGTGATGTAGATGAAAAAGGATATTTTATCTTCTGCTCATGTTTCTTTCTAGCTCCTTCTACTTTCCTAGATTCATCATCCCTTGGGGAATAAATGTGTATAATAAGTGTGATTTTTATTCTATCACATATCTCGGGGCCCTGTGCCCTGAGAATATGCTGTGTCTTAGCCTTGATTCATGACTGTTTTAATGCCTACAGTTAGCATTTACTGCACAGGTTTCAACTCCAGTAAAAACACAAAGACTTTTGCCGTAGTGGTGGTTTGGAAGAGCAAGCTGTTCTCATAAGAGAAGTGGCTCAACTTAGTTCAAAAGTCTCAGATACATCTTGTAGTACAGGAAGCAGATGAATCATAAGGCTTGGGATTTCATATGTAAGAATCATGTTCACAGATATTCAATACCTCACTCTCAGTCCATTTTAAAACTCTATTGCTGCCCTGTGTCCCTGTTATATTTATTGGTCTTCTGCATTTCAGTAGTGGGGCTGATTTCTAATGATCTTTTACTCTAGAACAAAATCAGAGCATTTTTGCTACAAACAACCCCCTTGTTTGGCATGAGAGAGAAAAGCAGGTTGCCTTTGGGTTGCTAGTACTTGAAGCTATCACTGAGAATAGAACATCAATGCACATGGCCTAATCATCAGCCTCTCTCGGGCAGTGTATACCAAGTGTTCTCAAGACAAATCTGAGAGGTTTGGATTGCTCTTAGAGGAAGTAGCATTCCACAGTATAGACTTGAGGGTAATTGATAACTCTTCTCTAGTCACTATCTGAGGAAGATAGATCTTCTTTAATGCAAGGTAGTAAATGAAACGATTGCTTTCTTTACTTCTTTTTGCAACATCATTTATTGTACGAACCAATGGGGTTTGTGGTGACAATTGCAAGATTAAAATATTCTTAATTATCTTCATATAATAATGGTTATGAGTCACAAGAAAATTCTTTCATCTTACAAACATTCATGTCCAATTCCATAGGATGGAAATGACCCATTCATGTTCAGTTGCTCAGGAATGAAGTGGCTATTGTCTGTAATTTACTCTAAGATTCATCATGAAAGAAAAGAGGTGAGACAAGTCTGGCAATATAGTAGCAGTTGTTAAATGTAGGTAAGGAACATTTAGACACATAATATTTGCCACTTTTTAATAATAGAAAGAAAAATAAACATGAAACAAGGTCTGAAAATCTGGGGGCAAGCTCCATAGGTCAGGATGCCAAATTAGCCTTGAGTAGGAGTGAAGGTGGCTATGAGATGGCTTTCTGGTCTTTCCTTCCGTAATCTGGATGTTCCTTTGAAAAACTGGAGTTGATCCAGGGTGAGCGTGGGTGACTCAGAGCACACTGGGAAAAAAGGGAGGAGCCATATTGAGCAGAGGCGAACAGCAAGTGGGGAAGACTGGGGGTAGGAGGTGGATGGCTCATGCCTTTCAAATACGGGAAAAGGAAACGCATATAAGAATTTTCACCTTTTGTAAGTCACCCCTCCCAAATGTTATATAAACTATGCAAAATCTAAATAGAATATCTTATCTCAGTTTGTCAATTTGCAACAGGACCAGGAGACCCTGAGTGAGGGTGGGTCCCCCAGCAAAAAGGCAAATATTTAGGAAACAATTGGAGCAGTCTGGCAGGAAGACTCTGGAAACCACAAACCACAGAACTTTGGGAAAAGCAAGGGGGTTAGTGATGGTCACATGGGTTATACAATGGATCACAGAATATGTAACTAAAGTGTTGCGGGCCACGCAGACACAGGCAGACTCAAAGGGGAAAAATGCTGGGCCACAGCCATCCTGTAAATGTGGGAAAATAGCATGATGTGAGTGCGGGAGAAGAGATGAAGCTAAGACTAAGCTGGAAACTCCATGCCACTAGATGGATGGCTTTCATGGTGCCAGAAGGCACTATGCAAATGGTTGGGGATGATTCTGCTCAACAATGTACCCTACTTGCTGCACACTATTGACATGCCAAGCAATGCTTGATAATGGAATAATGGCTCCACTAACATAACTACAACTGAAAAGTTTAATTGGATAAGGACCACTCCTAAGGGTAGAACACAGATCTGGTGCTGTAGACCAGGCCAACCCCCTGTATCAGGGAAGGCTATAGGCCCCAGTAGAGAAGCAGTTGAAAATATATTATTTAATGAATATGGTACACCTACTAGGATATCTTCTAGGCATTTGTATTTACATCAGTGTTTGTTTAGATATGTCTAGTTCCTTTCACATTTGTCTTTATAGTAGGGGAGACACCACTGAGATAGATCAGTGGCTATGTCTTGAAGACGAATGATGGGGAGGCTCAAGAGGTCGTTATATCACCATGATACAAAAGGGATCACCCTGCATCTATCACCCCCTCCAAAGCTCAGGGGCCCCTGTGGAAGTGGTGGCGGAAGGTTTGTAAGAGCTGTAGGAAGGTGTGGTGTGTAACCCAGACACTCCTCTGAAGAGCTGGAGTTGATCCAGTATGAGATTGGATGATGAGGAGCACACTGGAAAAAAGGGGTGGAGTCACCACCATATTGAGCATGGGCTAACAGCAAGTGAGGAAGACTGAGGGCAAGAGGTGGATGGAGTATGTATGTCAAATATGGAAAATAAAAAGTCTATAAGAATCCATGTCTTTGCAAGTCACCCTCTCCCAAATGTCATGTAAACTATGCAAAATTCAAATAGAATGTCTTATGTCAGTTTGTCAATCCACAACAGGACCAGGACACTCTGAATTGAGGCGGGTCTCCCAGTGAAAAGGGAAAAATTTAGTGAAACACCTTCCTTAAGTTAATAGTCTCAATATTAAATAACTAACAAATATTTAAAGAATATATTCTAAGAAATATTAACTGAGATGCTCCCTGGAAGTCTGGCATTTACAGTAACTATTCACTTATCTGTAAAACACTGCAGGAGGGCCAAGAATGAGGAAACAATGGAAAGGAAGGACATCAGCATTGGGCCAGGGAGGCCTCCCCTTGCAGAATGTCAGGTTAGATACAATGTTGCTACCTCACTGATATTGACAGTGGTAATGTAATTTAAAAACAAAAGAAATCCTTATCCCCAGATACTTTGTTTGAAAGAAAAGGAGATTAAGTATTTTTTTTAACTGAAGATGTCACTAATAATTATTTTTAAAAGTCTGGTAATGACACAAAAATAGTCCCATCGATCAATGGAACAAAATTGAAGGCCCAAACATGAGTATTTGCAATTTCAACCACCTGACATTTGGCAAAGGGCTCAAGAACATTCACTGGAGGAAAGACAGCAAGTTCAGCAAATGTTGCTGGCAAAACTGGATCTCTACCTGTAGAAGAATGAAAGTAAACCATTATCTTTCACCTTACACAAAAGTCAACTCCAAATAAATCAAAGACTTCAGTGGAAAACCTGAAACTCGGAAACTGTTAGAAGAAAACATTGGAAATAACCTACAAGATATAGGTGTAGGAAAGGAATTTCTAAACTGGACATCAATTGCCCAGGAAACAAGGTCAAGAATCAACAAATGAGACCTCATTAAACTCAAAAGCTTCTGTACTTCAAAAGAAGCAACCAAGGAAATGAAGAGAAAACCCACAGAATGGGAGAAAATCTTCAACAGTGACACATCTGACAGAGGTTTAACATCCAGAATACATATAGGCCTCAAAAAACAGAGAATGAGGAAATCAAGTAACCTAACTAAAAGATGGGCTAAGGATAGTGTCCTTAGTAATTAGAGAAATGCAAGCCAAAACTACTTTAATATTTCATCTTACCCCAGTCAGAGTGGCTAAGATCAAGAGAACAAATGATACTGAATGCTGGAGAAGATGTGGGGAAAGGGGAACACATTCATCCACTGCTGGTGGGGCTGCAAACTGGTTCAACCCCTATGGAAAGCAGTGTGGAGAACTCTTAAAAATAAACAAATGAGCCTAACACTTGACCCAGTTATACCACTCCTTGGCATATACCTAAAGACCTCATCCTATCTCAGAGACACTTGTACATCCATGTTTATTGCTGCTCTTTGCACAATAGCTAAGGGATGGAAGCAACCTAAGTGTCTCTCAAATGACTAGTGGATAATGAAAATGTGGTACATTTATACAATGGAGTTCTACTCAGCAGTAAAGAAAGATGAAATTTGCAGGTAAATGGATGGAACAAGACACTGTTATACTAAGTGAAGTAACACAGACTCAGAAATAAAACAACAACAACAACAAAATCCCGATGTATGTTCTCTCTCATATGTGGATACTAGCATCAAATCCTGATAAGTGAGTATGTATCCAGACATAACTACAGGAATCAGGATAATGAAATGGAACTGGGGAGGTAAAGGAAAAAAAGAAAAAAAGAACCTGAGAAAGAACAGAAGGAAACAGGAGTTACTAAGGGAGATAGGGGTAAAAATGGGGTTAAATGGGAGGGTAGGGAGAGAGTTATACAAGGAAACTTTGAGATAATAGGAAAGAAGGAGCTCAAGACAGGTGGGACCATAGGAGGAGGGTGTTATAAAAGGATAAATGGGGTAAATGGGGGCACTTTAAATGAGGAAGCTATGGTGGAAGGGTTAGACACTGAGCAAGATAAATATGCCTAGCTAGTTTTAAAAAACCAGAGGGAACCATATTAGTCAAACAACCTACTGACAAATTATTTATACAACTAATTTACAGAACAAAATATATGTCTAGTCAAGGTTTATTGGAGGACATTTGGGTTTTATGCAAGCTTTATCTACATAGCACATGATAATTAAAAGTACCAGACTTGTGGAACTAACCTTCATGGGTGTTTAACAGCCTTAATTTGAGGCCTAATCTGGTCAGAGGCACTTAAAAGGACAGTTTTTGCTCCTTGCCCTCCAAGGTCGACTAAGTCCCAGGGGACTATGGAGTATCTCTCACAGTTCCCTGTAACTGTGGTGAGTCACCTGTCCTCTTGTTCAGGGAGGCCATTGAGACCCCACAAGATGGACTTGAACTAATGTCCAGTCTACAAAGAGGAGGGTCAACACAGAGGAAACATTTCCTTCATGCTTCCAAGCGAAGCCAACCATGGTCAAACAGGACCTTTGACTTACCTTCATGTAGATGGAACTGGTAAAAGAAAGGAGCCAGAGCCTTTCCCAAGCCCATGTGACCCCTTAGGAAAAGATCCTTAAACAACCTTAAGACTAAACGTTGGACCCAGGATTTGAAGAAATAGAGCTGCAACTGACCTGGAAGTCACTTCCCCTGAAGGCGAGCTCTCATGGCTTTGGAGAGCATTGTGAAGGTACCAAGGGAAAATATCAACAGACGATACAGCACCAGCTTCAAGTCTAAATAACCACATCAATGGCCAGCACAGCATACTCCACTGGTGCAGTAGTGGCACTTTTATCTTGGGGTCAATCAACACCTACCTAATTGGACTAAAAGTCCACTCAAAGGGAGGAAACTCAAGTGTGGTATTGTAACATAACCTAATACATGTTGCCAGAGTGGTAAACGATCTTAGAGAAAACCCCCAAAACTCTCATGTCACTAGACTAATGTCATTTCTTACTATGTGCAAAACATGTATCCTTATATTTACAGACAAATATCCCCATCACCACTCAGCAAAGAAGCTCATTATGTAGCAGTCAGAGACTAATACCAAGTACCACATCTGGTCACACATGGACTTTGTCTATGAATTGACCATTCCTAAGGGATACATCTGCAATGCAACCTCTTCACCCAAGGCTCATGGAACACAGGACAGGGATAAAGAAGAGGACAGTAAGAAATCAGTTCTCAATAATGAAGGTCCCTCATGCAGCAGGGGCCAGAAACACAAAAGGTCACAAATGGCCAAAGTGTAGAGATCAAGAGTCTGCAAATAATGAATAGAACCCCTTTATTAAGCTTCATCCACCCAGCTCAGGGACCATTGCAGAAGAGGGAGAGGAGAGATTGTAAGAGCCAGGGAAGATGGGCATGACCATATGGAAACAGAACCCAACAAACTCCTGGGAACCTGCTCATATGCTTCTGTGGCATAGGTGTCAGCATACTCAAGTCCCATGCAAACTCAGGCAGACCATAACCCAGCATAGAACTGGGAAAATGAACAGCAGACCCCAATGTTATCTAAAGGAATGTTGGCAATTAATTGCTGCCAGATGAAGAAAAGCTGATCTTCCTATAACAAGGGACTCTAGATAGGCTGACTAGACTCAGCAGATGGTCTTGCACTGGGGAACGGCTTGGGACACCGACAACAGGGTGGGCAGTAACAGGGATGATAGAGTATATAGGCTCAAGTGTGGTCGGGGGGAGGCTATGGGAGGGTGCCATTTGGGGTGGGGGTATAAAGATGATTAAAATTGGGGGTATTCTGTATGAAATACATTTTTAAAATCAATAAAATAAAAGTACTTAAAAAATGGCATAGGTGACCTTTCTGTGATTGTCCCAGAGCTTTCATTCACACTACTTTTCTGCTGGCCACAGTTGTTGGAGTACTTCAAGACACATGTTCCAAGTTATTTTTCACAGAAAAAATTGAATTTTAGAAAGATCAAAGTCTAAATCCTAAAATATAATTTGGCTCTAAAGCATGTTTTAAAATCCAATCTGATACTATATTAATTGTTAATTGTGTATCACCACTTATCACAGTTGATATGTATATTATTTCACCATTTAGGTCTACACCTACATTTTTACTTAAAATTTTTATTTTATACATATGGATATAATATTATAAAAGCAAAACAAAAAGAAGAAAATTCTGTTTGGGGCAATGATCCTAGATACAAATTTTTGGAGTCTTTGTTCAGTTACTGTTTATATGGTTATTTTATTCTCTTTCTTGTAAAACTGCAGTAAGAAAGCTCCCATACTGATAGTTGGGTGAAAAAAAATCATAGCTAGGTTATGCGATCCTGAGTGGGCTACTTTTACTTCAGGGGCTTAAGCAAAGGGGTATAACATCAGTATTTATATTACAGAACTCTTTCAAAGATTGTTTTAAGTTGTGAACAATGCTTGCAAATTTGTATACTGTATAAGTTCTCAATAGGAGTTGGCCACTACTAAAAATAATAATCCAAACAATTACCTTTCATCAAAAAATTCAAATAGTGCTTGGTCATTGAAAGATAATTTAGAAAGTGTGAGCATTAGTACTCCCCTATACATTGAAAAGTCAAGTCATTGCATGAGATTTACGTAGACAGTGGATTAATCTAGAATCTCATTGGACTGTAAATTCCATGAGGGAAGTAAAATGTGTTTTATTCAATATCTATGTCTGAAGCTTAGTTAAAAGTTGTCTTATATTTGTGCCTCCCCCAAACCCCTAATACCAAAGATTCATTTGATAAGTAACCTTTTGAGTGGATTAATTAAGCCTTTCTAACCTATACAGTATTTATAAAGTATTAAATTTTATCCCAATCCCCCAAAAAATAAAAATAAAATATGGTATTTTTTTTTTTATTTACTGCGACTGGAGAGATGGGTCAGTGGTTAAGAGCACTGGCTGCTCTTGCAGAGGACCCAGGTTTGATTCCCAGCACCCACATGGTGTCTTACAACCATCCATAGTTCCAGTTCCAGGGAATCTAAGACCCACTTCTGACCTCCGAGAGCATTGGAGAACATGGATGCACCTACCTACATACAAACAGTACACTCATACACATTGAATACAAACTTAAAACAAAGGTTTACTGAATAATGATATCAGATTACAAAGTAAGCAAAATAAAAGTCATGGAGAAAGGGGACTCTGGGGACCATGTTGAGGAAGCGCTATTTTAGACCTCTTTACTCTCTCAACAATGTGGCATACATGTCCTTTTTTGACAATGTCTCTGTCTCTCCTACCCTTGACCACTGTCCCCTTATAGCCTTAGGTGATTTTGGCATGTGCATTCTAGAACAGGATAACTGAGACATATGGTGTTTCCATGCAGATTAAGAAAAAATGTAATCACCAAAACATGTTTTCCTTTTTTATTTTTACTTGGGTACAATTTGTAAAGGAGCAAGTGGTCTGCAACAAAGATGCCAGCAGAACATTAGCTAATTAATTATATAATTCAGAGACTCCAAAGAGAGAATGGAAAAGTGCAGGTCAGCTAGATCCCTTGATTCTGTCATTAGTGATACTGTTCATCAAAAGCCTAGATAGGCCGACTAGACTCCAGTGGATGAATTTGAACCAAGGGCTAGACTCCAGTGGATGAATTTGAACCAAGGACATCTGGGTACAAATGCTTGAGTGGATAGGACTTAACATGTATGGCGGAATACATGACATCTTGCAGTGGGTGGGGGTAAGGGGACATTGATTGGGGAAGGGGGTTCTAAATTTGTTTAAGAACTGTTGTATGAAATTATCAAAAGCTTGATAATTTTAAAGCATCCTAAAGATGTGTCAAAGGGAAAGTCAATATTCTTCATAATTTTAATCTAAATACATGTCTTTTTTCCATTCTTATTTAAGTAAATAAGAAAAGCTACTGTGTATTTTTCAAATGACCACTAAATGTATTAACGCAACTATAATAAGCTACAAACCACAGTGTGTGCACATGTGATGTCGGTGTGCTTTTCTGTGTGTTCATGTGAGTGTGAATGTCAGATGTAGACCCTGGGAGTTTTCTTCAATCCTTTCTCCACCTTCGTTTCTCAGATAAGGGCTTTCACTGAACCAAGATTTCAATTTTGGATAGACTGGGTAGTCAGGGAAACCAGTAATCTCTCTGTCTTTGTTCCCAGTCTCAATACCCTGGAGAGACAAATGCATTCTACCACATTTGACGTTTCTCGTGGGTGCTGGAACCTGAACTCAGGACTTTATGCTTATGCAGCAAACATTTTATGCACTGAGTCTTCTCCCCAGCCCTGTAAAAATCTCTCATATGATATTTGCCACACTACTGGCTTCTATCAATAGTTCCTTGGGTAGCACCAAAGTTGATAAAACTTTAAAAACTAAATTTGAAATTAAACATATTCTTAAATTGCCTTATACATAAAGCAAAGAATTAAGTTTGAATCCTTCTGAAAAAAGAAATAGTAAATTGTTTCTTTTACAAATTATAAATTTCAGGCTTTTAAAATAAATGATCATTATTAAAAGTCAACAGATATATAATTTTAATTTTTCCTATCTACATTTGAAAGTATTAAATTTGGAATGTTCACATTCCTTATGCTCAAAAAATGGAATTTAGTTAGTGAACATTGTGACTATATAAAGATAAAAATAAAGTCAAAACAAGTGCATTTCCTTTTTTAAATATTATTTTCATTAAGTTTGAGGAAAATTCACAAAATATCTTGTTTTCATACTCTCCTGAATCAGTAGAAAGTGTCATGAATTTGACAGCAAACTTCTCAGAATTAACCTTATAGCATGTGGTTAAATGATAACTTTTTCTTAAACCATTGTAAAGTTGGCTCAGCCTTTAGCATAGTTTTCTTTTGAAATTTCTCTATTCAAATTCATGTCAAGATTTTCCACAGGAAAACTAGAAAAAATAACAATCCATATTCTTAAGTCAGTGTCCTAAGTTTAGACATGTATTACAGTGTTACCAGTAAAATTTAAATCACATATTAAAAACAAAGAATTAAGAAAGGAATAGTGTTATCTGTCTTTCATCCCACCCATCTGTCTTTATATATTTACCTTAGATACATATAAACATGCACAGTTCTTTGCTTTTTTATATATTTTTAAAAATTCTTTTAGAAGAAGCATTTCATTACAGGTTTAACATACTCAACAACAGTTTCCAGAGCAAAGATACATCTCTTTCAAAAGTGGCTATAAAATTTTTAGGTTCACTATTGAATTAATACAGTTATACAATATTGAACTCAGTATAAACCCTGTAAGACATAAAATTGAGTTTTTAATCTAAAAAAAGATCTCCATTTCATTTTAAAATATACTGTTTCTTACAGAAAGACTCATTGTTTATTTCTAATAACACTGTGATGTTGGCACATGCATCTCTAATCTGTATGTATCTGATTATTACTAGTCATAATCAGTTGCACTCGGATCCTTGGCACCTGTGTGTCTATAAAGTCATCAGGTAGATTTCAATGGTAATGTTCATCACCCCTACTAATTAGCATGATGTAAATTTTGTAAACAGTGAGATGAAATTAGAAAGATAAAGGCAACTATGCAAAACATGCCCCATATAGCTGGAGCAACAGAGGAGACAAATCCTCACCTTCCACTTTGAGATTATCTGTTTCAACTAAACCTCATCACGTGGGCTTTGAAAAGAAAGCACAACACCTTATAGAGACTTCTGAACATAAGAACACAATTTTCCTGGAATTAAGATGAGAAACGGCCATTACCTGTTTGGACTGTTTCACATTCTCACAAGGGCAAATTCCTTTGCTGCCATTTTCTTTTCCCATTATAGGTTCTGGCACCAGGACAAGATATTAGGATTTTAATGCCTTAATATATTATATGAAATATACTATGTACTTTACTATTTTGACCTTTTGGCACATCATATTTTGCTTCAGATGGCCAATTCACTCTTGGCTCTCAAGCTCAGGATGGCTATAAAAGACTGAAATGAATGGACTAAACTATAGCTAGTCACAATACAGAATACTGAAAAGGTCATTGCATCTCCTCACCTATGCCATTATTCATAGAATATACAGGATCTTAAATATTTGATACTAAGCTCTTGTGACAAAGAAAGCCAAGAAAAAAATGAAATCAAGAATCACTTCTTGTGGCAAAATTACCCCATAATTCAAGAGGGAAAAATGGTAGAAACCCTAGTAAAGGAAAAAGCAACACTGTCAGTTTAGTTCATCTCATCCCTTTTGGTGAAATATGCACGTGCCCTCAGAAGGAAAAGGAGTTTTAGAAGTAATCTGCAAATGTCAAGAGAACAGCGTGACAGTAACTGAATTCAAGAATTCCAATTTCCGGTAGTGTTCTTTTCAAGAGTTCCTAAGTCTTGTGTAGTTACTTTGTGGAGAATGATGCATATCTACACCCCTAATAGAAATGAAAGGACATTTGCCCAATGAAAAGTACCCGAATGGAAAGCTCTAAAGGATGTTTTTGGTAACAGAAACTTTAAAACATGTCTGTTTTCATCCATGTATGATATTATTAATTGTCCAACAGAATACAAACCTTCTTATCTGCAGGTAGAAAACAAGTTCCTAGGTGGTCCATTGACTACCATCGCCATTTTGATGGTAGATTTGAATGAAATCAAGTATGTCAAAGGCAAAATGAGTTAAATTATGCAAATATAAAGGGACAATTCATCTAAAGGTGAAATGTACATCACACTCAGAGAGAGAGAGGAGAGAGAGAGAGAGAGAGAGAGAGAGAACTTAGTCTCAATAGTAATGCTTCAAGTGATGCTGACCCTTCACTTGAGATGGAGGATTCTAAACTGCAACTAAGGAGGTGGATGGCTCCACTAGAGAAGGTGAGGGAGTTTGTGTTAGGACACAAAGCTGTTCCCCCAATTTATCCCAAGTCACTGCATCATCAGCATTTGCTGTACACATTCAAACTTCTGCCAACAACCCGGGCGGCTGGTGGTGTGCCACAGTTACCGCCACTGCTTCTGTACCCTCCACCGCCAAGACAGCCACTGACACCTCACTGAATTAACTGTTCCTGCTCACAGTAATGGAAGCAGGATGTTCAGACAGAAGATCCAGGTGACTGAAAAGCAAACACAGAGCGGGGAAGGTTAAGAAAATGTAAGAGTGTGTAGCAGAAGTATGGCCAGGGACACCGAATCTGAGATGGACAGAGAAAATTACTTCCTATCCACCAGAGCCAACCGTGAGCTTCAAGGAATCACTGTAACAGTGTGGGGGAGCACAGGGCTGGGATCCGGCTGCACAGAAAGATATCTCAGGGGGTGGGCTTTCCATACCCCTTAATATTCTGACTTGTAGAAAGCCTTGCTTGTGAAAAACATGATCCTTAATTTCCCAGAGTCAAGGTTGAGAGTAACTTGCTAGGGAGGTGTGTGGCCTCTGTCCAGGGAATTCTGGAGAAAAGTAATCTATATTCACAGAAATCACTCTCATTTGGAAAGATACACTAAATTAACTTCCCTGAAGTTATGGAGATTAGCAGTCCTTCTTCCACACGTCCAGAATCAGAGAAATGGCAATGCCAGGCGAAGGAGAAATCATGTTATCTTCATGAGAAGAAAGTATTGATGAAGAGCATAGCACCTTATATTTCATACTATTATCTGGCTTAAAAACCTTTTAGTTGTTCAAATTTGTGCTATATATTTAAGTATTTCCATTTTTGTACTTTAATTGTTAAGCTACTGTGCTATAGTTTCCAGCTTACCAGAACAGGCTTCATGATTATCTCTTCATTTCCCACATATGCAAAATCTTCTTTTCTACATTTCTACATCTAAAATGGTCTTTTGCTCCCTCTGCATCCAACTTACACATGTTCCTTGTCACTCAGGCCACCTCCTTCCTCCCCTCTTGCCCCACACTTCCTCATCTTGTTAATTAAATGCTGATATACTTAGCTCTAAAACCACAAACTACCTTTTTCCCCCAATCATTAATTACCTCATAAACTTTTAAAGGGATACAAGCGAACTGCTTAGGTGTCATCTATGGTACGTCAAGGCTGAGTCTGCTCTGAAATCATTAAGGAACTATTGCTGTCTCCTCCTAAACAACAGCTAGAATCAAAACTCATAATGAAGCCAAGCCCAAAGGAGGTTCATCAAACAACAAAAATAAAACAAAAAGAAAATGGGAGAAAGGAAAAAGGGAAGCTGGAAGACATATCCATCTCAACGGATGCACAAAACAACAAAGAAACACAAATAATGTGAGACACACACCTAATATGACACTTTCACAACCTTACAGCTCCAGTAATGGAAACCAAAGACACCAGGATAGCTGGTCTGTCATAGAAAGAAATCAAAGGCTCAATTTTAGAAAATATTAATGACCATATAGAAAACTAACACAAGCCAATGAAAAAAGTAAGATCAGTTCAGGGCCTATGCAAGAGTCCTGAATGAGGACTGGCCACACTGAATGACATGGGGAGTAATGTGGAGGGGAAATTCAAAAATGTGAAAGAAAAATCAGTAATGAAATTGGCACAGTGAAAAAGAACCAAATTCTGGTAATGAAAAGATTATTCCATCCACTAAAAAACTCAGTGTGAAGCATCATCAACACATAAGACCAATCAGAAGAATGAATTTCAGAAATGGAGGATAAAGTTGAGACAATAGCACATGTGGATATATATATATATAAAACAATGAGCAAACGTGACAAGAATGTCCAAGTCTGGGATATATTTGAGACAAAATCTAAGAATCCATGGGATAGAAAAAGGAGCAAAGACAAAGCTAAATTAGGTAATTTCTTCAGTGAAATTAATGTTAAAAATTGCCAAACAAAGAGAAATAGACATCCATATTCAAGAGGCATGCAGGACTCTAATGGTCATGATCAGAAAGCCTTACTACATATCACCCTCAAGATGTCAAAAGTACAAAGCAAGGCTGGAGAGATGGCTCATTTGTTAACAACACTGGTGGCTCTTGCAGAGTGCTTGGGTTCAGATCCCAGCACCCACATGGTCACCAACAACTATCAATAATTCCGGTCCCAGATGATCCATCGCCCTCTCCTGGCCTTTTTGGGCATTGCATGCATTGATGTACTTACATACATGCAAAGCACTCATATACATTAAATAAAAATAAATAAATCAAAAGAATTTTTAAAATAAATTTAAAAAATATAAAGCAAGTAATCTTAAAAACTGTAAGGGAAATACCACCAAACTGCAGACAAATGCAGAAAGATTAGATCTTTTAGCAGTAATCCTAAATACCAGAAGAGCAGGGATTTCAAGCCCTGAAAATAAATAACTGTCAGCCAGGATTTCCATACCCAGCAAAGTTGTCCCTTAAAATTGACGCTAAAATAAACACATCTCAGTAAGGCAAATTAAGACAATTCATGACAACAAAGCCAGTACTGCAGAAAGTTCTTAAATAAATGCTATACATATAGGTAAAGAATGACAGCCTCATTCAGGAGAGCACTAGAAATAGGATCTTACATAAGAGGAGGAGATGACTGAAGAATAGCAGAAAGGAATCACTCATGTGCAAGACAGCATATCAGCAATACTTTAATACCAACAGGGGAGGAAGAAAAGAAGAAGTAATCTAGTCCATCAGAACACCAAGTAGCTAAATCATAGGCCTCACAATAACAGCCTTAAATACAAATGACCTCAGCTCACCAATTAAAAGACACAGAGTAACTGACTAGATTAAAATATGAGATCCAGCTATCTGCTGTACCCAAGAAACACTAAACTAACATTCTTGTCCAAATATTGAGAGTGAGAAAATGGAAGTCAACCTACCGAGCAAACAATACACAAACCAGTTGGCAAAGCAATTCTTTCATCATTATTATTTTATGTGCATGAGCGCATTGCCTGCACATATATGAGTTCAGCCTTATCATTCAATGCGTGCAGAGATCAGAATTCCCCGTAACTGGGGTTGCAGGTGGTTTTTAGCTAGCATGTGGTTGCTGGGAATTGAACTGGGGTCCTCTGCAACAGCAGTCAGTGTGTCCTAACTGCTGAGTCAACTCTCTAGCACCAGCAAAGCAATTCTTATATCTGAAAAAAGGGCTTCAAATCAAAACTAGTCCTAACTGATAAAGAGAGCCACGCATGTGGATAAAGGGAACAATTCATCAAGAATATGTAACAGTTAAAAATATTTATGTACTAAATTTTGGCAGTACTGATTTCATAAAACAGACACCAAAGGCAGAGATGACACATAAGTCCTGACACCATGACCATGGGAGGCTTCAGGTTCCTGCCTTCATATTTAGATAGGTCTTCCAAACTGAAAACTTAAAATGTCAGACCTAAATTATACAATAGATAAATTGGATTTAGCACATATCTCCAAAATGTTCTACTCATCCAATAGGGAATACATATTTTAAAAAGCAGCATGTGAAAACTTGTCTGAAATTCTTCATGTTATAGGTTACAAAGTAAGCTTTCACAAATTCCAGAAAAAAAATGAAATCATTCCTTGTATCTTCTCAGGCTACAGTGGAATGAAACTAGAAATTAACAGCAACAGAAGCCTCATAACTAAATAAATATTTTTAGACTGATCAGTAGAGTTTTGAATGAGCAGTAACTTCTTTAAATCAAGGAGAACTGAAAAAGATTTCAAAGACAAAATGAAAATGGCAACACACTGTACCCAAAACTCTAGGATACAGCCAAGAGAGCCCCAAAGGAAAGTTTACAGCTACAAGCCCTCACATTAAAAAAAAAGAGCTATTTTAATGCATAATCAAATTATATACCCCAAGATTCTAGAAAAACAGAAGACAAATATAAACCCAGTAGATGGAAAAAATAAAGTACAAATGAGACAGAAATTAATGAAATAGAGATTAAAAGAGCAATATGTAGAATTGATCAAAGAGTTGTTCTTTGAAGAGCTTAACAAGACTGACAAACCCCTAGGTAATCTAACAAAAAAAAAGACAGAAACAAATGTAAATTAGTAAAACTGTATATGAAAACTGAGTCAGATCACCAGGGAACACTTAGAAAATTGATATTACCAAAAGATGGAAAGTAATAGAAGAAACTTATAAATGTATAAATGCATATGACCTAAGAGAAGTAAATGCAGAGAGGGACAAAAAATTTAAACAAGATAATAAAAAGCAAAGAGGTTGAATAATTAATTAAAATTCTCTCCACAATGAAAAGGCTGGACAGATTCACAGCTACTTCTATCAAACTTTTAAGGACCATCTAACACCAGAACTTCTCAAACTATTCCACAAAATAGAAAGGGAGGGAACACTGCCAAACTTATTCTATCAAGTTAGTAGGACCCTGATATCAAAAGGAAAACCACAGATAATTTCCTCTAACATGGAGGCAAATGTTCTCAATAAAATATTTGAAAACATAATTCAATAATTCATTAAAAAATCATACATCATCCCCAAGTTGTTTTCATCCCAGATATGCAATGTCAGTTCAACATACACAAATCAATAAATGCTGTGCACCATATAAATATACTTCAGGACAGAAATCAGATTATAATCTTAATTGATGATGTAAAGTTATTTGACAAAATCATTATTCCTGGTTTCATGAGAAAAGTCCATGCGTGGGATACTTTCTCTCAAGTTATTGGTCAGAGGTATCCCAGAGACCCACAAAACAATACAGACTATTGTTGTTGCTCTCAATTACCCATCAGAACTTGGTAGTAAAACTCTATTGCTAAAAATATGACACACACTTGTCATAGGACATGGAGGAGTCAAGAACAGATTAACTCTCATAGCACTGGAGGATCTTTTCAGGCTGGCTGGGGGAGAGGAACTACTCAGTAGTATTACCTAGCTATGAACCCTGTGGACTGCATTAAAGACCAATTTGTCAAGGTAAAAATTAGCGCAACAAATGTTATGGGTGTATCCAACCACTTTTTGCTCCATTCCACAGGAGGAAACACGTCTGGTATTGCAGATATGGCCAAAAAATATGGTTGGGGAGATCATCAGGTCCAGGGGTGAATCTATTAATTTGCTAAATGAGCAGTGTCAAACTGCCCTCTAAATTTGTATCTCATTACCAATATATTAGTGCAGCTCTCAGACCTCATCAGAGAAGTTTCTTTGTAAAGGATGGTTAATGAAGAAACTTACAACTGATCAAAGTGCAGAGAATAAGTGTGGAGGGTCAGTCACAAGTGGGCTGTCTATATCACCCCTCCACGAGGGCTCCCAGACCATCACCAATGAAGAGGCAGAATATTTCTAGGAGTCAGAGGTCAGGAGGACTAGAGCAAAACTGTCTTCTGGACATAACAGGATAACTGTACTCATGAAATCACAAGAGCTCTGGTTGCCTGCATAAGACCTGTATAAAATTAAGCCAGTCAACATTCTAGTATGGAGTGGGAAGGGGTTTCATGATCCCCACCCTTAAGGAGCTAATGACGATGGTTTCTGGAGGACAGAGAGTCAGTTTTGTTCAAGTGTGTGACCCTTGATCACATGCACCAGCTTCAGTGGATGGCCCAACAGCCAGGAGTGTATGACTAGCACAAAGGGGAGTTGATGGGTCATTAAATAATAAAAAGAATAGGAAGTTGGGGATTAGGGAAGTAGGGGTGCATCTGAGAGGAGGTAAGGGGAGGAGTTGGGAGTAAATAGCATCAAAGCACATTGTATGAGATTCTCAAAGAATAAATAAAAACACATGTCAAAAATAAAATGCTCTCTCAGTATAGGCATTAGAAATTGCTTTATACGATATGGGGTTTGATATTCTATCTGCAATTATTTTTCCATATTTTTTATTGGAGATTGAATAAAAATGTACTTTAAAATGTCCTGGAAGAATTAGGAATAGATGAATTGTACCCCCATGTAATAAAGGCTACAGTGATGACTTGTAGACAGCAATACACTAAATAGTGAAACTGAGAGCATTTCTTTTACAATCTGTAATTTTCAACAGTGACAGAGAGCTCCACTCTTACTCAATATAGTGCTCAACATCTTAACCAGAGAAATAAGCGAAAGATGTAAAGTAGATACAAATAGGAAAGAACAAATCAAAGTATCCTCTTTGCAGATGATATGATTCTCTGCCTGGATGACTTACGGCTACATCATAAAACTTTGAAATTTGGTAATTCTTTCCAACATGCAAAATCAACATGCGAAAATCAGTAGATTTCCTATATACCAATAACAAACTTGGTGAGAAAGAAATAAGGGACAAGATTAAATATAAATAAAATACCTACAAGTAAACCAAACCAAAGTGAAATGCAACTACAATAAAATCCTTATGACACCAAAAAAAAGGAGATTGGAGAAGATGCTAGACAATCCACACTTCTGGACTGGTAGAATTAATATTGTAACCAAAATAATCTACAGATTCAAAGGAGTCCTCTCCAAACTTCCAAGGACATTACTCATAGAATGAAGGAAAAAACATCATAAAATTAATGTGGAAACACAGAAGACCATGGATAACAGAAGCAAACCTAATTAAAATAACATTGCTGGGGTATTACAATAATTGACCCCAAATTACAATACAGAGTAACAGCACTAAATAACATGGTGCTGGCTCAAAATCAGCCATGTAGATCAAAGGAACAAGAGGACCCAGAAGTAACACTACACAGCTATGGTCACATAGTGACAAAAGCGTCAAAATAAAGCCAGGTGTGGTGATGCCACATTTAATCCCAGTACTAGACAGGCAGAGGCAGATGGGTCTCTGTGAACTATAGGTCAGACTGAGATGGCCCACATAGTCGGAACATAGTCTTCAAGGCAGTTGGGGTTGCAAAAAAACAAAAAAAAGTGTTAAAATATGTACTAGTTAAAACTAGAACCTGTTCATCAAGTAGGGCTGGGGAAAGAATGAAAACTGACCCATATGCCTCACTTGGTACAGAAATCACTTCAAAATGGATCAAAGACCTGGATTTAAAATCTGAATTACTGAAAGTGGGAGAGGAGAGTCTTAGACCTTTCAGTAGCTAGGCATAGGGAAGAACTTTCAGAATAGCCCCACAGATCAGGAAATACCACGAACTGACAAGTGAGACTCCATGAAACTAGAAGTTTCCCACAAAAAAGAAATTATCAACAGAGTGAACAGGAATTGTACAAAATGAGAAAAAAGAACTGTGCCCACTGCGTGTACTTCAGACAAGGAATTAATATTTTGAATATGCAGAGAACTTCAAAAATTAAACAAAACAGAACTCCCAATCTATAAATGGGCTAATTAAATGAACAGATGTTTTTCAAAAGAAGAAACACAAATGGCACGTTTATTTTTTAGTTTTCAATATTGTTACCAATCAAGGAAATTCACATTGAAACTACTTTGGGATTCCTTCTCATGCTACTTAGAACGGCTATTGTCAAAACTCAAATGTCAACATGTGCTGGCCAGGATGTGAGGAAAGATAGAATTTTTAATCACTGCTGCTTTGAATGCAAACTTCTGCAGCCACTATTGAAATTAGTGTAGTGGATTCTGAAAAAAACATTAAACAGATTTCTCTCATTTCTGAAACTTAGCATCAAATCCTTATTTGTGAATATATATCCTGATGTAAGCACAGGAGTCAGGAGAATGGAAAGGAAACACGGAGGTAAAGGGAAGAAAAAGTTCAAGAGAGGAGGGATAGTAGGAAACAGATGTTACAGGGACGGGGGGTGGAATAGGGAATTTTAAATGGGAGGGAAGAAGGGAACGATATATACAAGGGACCATGGGGGTAAAGGGGAAGGGATAATAGGAAACAAGTATTCTCAAGGGCAAATGGAGGTACTTTAACTGAGGAAGGAGGAGGGAAGTTAGACAGGGAGAGACAGAAGAGAGATAAATATAATATAGGTGGTGTGAAAAACCAGAGGGAAGTGTATTACCTCAAAAGCCTACTGAAAAATATACATACAATATCTGAATGTAAGTGCATGCATATATCTGAAGTCTATATAACAAGAAACACAGAACCAGACAGGAGAAACCTCCCTGTGAGTTGCTGGTCAAGATAGATCAAGAGACTCTTAAAAATAACACCAGCTATTTATTGCCACAATCCTCCTAGAACTTGAAGATAAGACCCTATTGTTGAAGACAGGACATACTTCGCACAGAGAACTTAGAGCAATGGAGCTGGAACTGACCTGGAAGCCTGGAGACTAGCTCTTGTAGTTCTAAAGAATACTATGCAAGTTTCTAAGAGAGAAAATTAATTGATGGCCCAACCTCAGCTTTAAAGCCTAATAACCACAGCAATACCTGGCACAGTAAAGATATTGGTGCAGTAGTGGCACTTTTACCTTGCAGATAATGAACAGCTATCTAAGTGGACTTAATGCCAACTCAGTGGGAGTGAAGCCATGTGTGGCACTGTAAACATAGCCAGATACACATGGATGGAGAGGTCATACATTCTAGAGAAAACCCTGCATCTGCCACATCCCTAGAAAAGTGTTACTTCTTATTGCATGCTAAATATATATCCTCATACTTATAGACAAGTATACTAGTCATCAAAGACACTTCTTTTTTCAATAACAGGAGACTATTACAGAGTTCCACAACTGGTCAAACACAGAGAATAAGTTGTGGGATGCCCAGCCTTAAGTGACAGAGCTACAATGGAAACTCTACACCTAAGGCTCACTGAACATAGTGGAACAGGAATAGAGAGAATACTAACGCATCTCTCAATTCTCACCAGTGAAGCTTCCTCACGCAATAGAGGGCTATGCACACAAAAGGCCAGAAATGTTCAAAGTGTCAAAAACAAAAGACTGTACAGTACATGTCCCTGGATAGGACTCCTATATTAAACCTCACCCACACATGGCTCAGGGACCATTGCAGAAGAGGGGCCAGAAAGGCTGTAAGAACCAGTGTTGGTGCATGATCATAAGGAAATAAAGTCTTCCAAGCCTCTGGGAACTTGTCCATATGAACTTACAGAAACTTATTTGTGAATATACATCCTGATGTAACCACAGGAGTCAGGAACCAGTCCTATGCAAAGTCAATCAGACAAAAATCCAGCATAGAATGGGAAAACGGGAAGCAGGCCCCAACCTTAGCTGAAAAACTATTGACAATTGATTACTGCTAGGTGAGGAACAGTTGATTTTCTTTACGTGACTCTAGATAGGCTGACCAGATTCCAGTGGATGAACTCATACCAAGGGACATCTGGGTACACAAACTCGACTCGATAAGCCTTAACCTATATGACAGAATGCATAAAATATGGTTGGGGGGAGGGGCTACCAGGAGCTGTGGTTGGGGAAGGAGGGGGTCTAAATATGATCAAGACATGAGGTGCTGGAGGGATCGCTCGACAGCGAAGGGCACTGGCTGCTCTTGCAGAGGACCCAGGTTTGGTTCCCAGAACCCACATCGTGGCTAACAATAATCCTAAATCCAGTTCCAGGGGATCTGATTTCCTCTTCTGACCTCTGTGAGCACGGCATGACACAGGTGCACTTACATAAATGCATGTAAGAAACTCATATACATAAAATAAGAATAGCAAATAAAATACTTTTTAAAAAGAGGTATTATATGAAGTTCAATTAAAATATTTTTAAGAATATTAAACAAATACCATATAACACTCATGGATATATATATGTATATATTATATCACTCAAAGATCTAACCCTAAAGATACTTGCATATTTGTGTTTATTGTTCTTTCCACAGTAAAAAGGAAATGGAATTAGCTTAGGTGTCCATCAACTGATCAATAGATAATGAAATACATATCTATAATCAGTAGAATTTTATTCAGCCATGAAAAAATGTGAAATTTCCAGGAAGATCAACATATCTAGGCATCTTTATATTAAGAGAGCTGCCCCAGACTGAGAAAGACAGATACCTCATACTCTCATCCCTATGCCAAATTCCCAGCTTTTAATTTTTATATGTGTGTATTTATGTGCGTGTGAGTATGGGTACAGACCGGAAAGTAGAAGGGGATATGGGAGAAGAGGGAGGACTCGGCAAAAACAAATTATATACGAAAATGACATAATCAAACATTTTGCTTTGATACTGATTTAAGAAACGTTTTTTAAAATACAGCCAAACCAATAAAAAAGTATACATAAATTATTAAATCCTATTTGGAGGTCATTTACTTAATTGCATCTAAAATGCACACTCACCGGGCATGGTGGCACACACATTTAAGTGGAGGCACTTGGGAGGCAGAGGCAGGCGCTTGGGAGGCACTTGGGAGGCAGAGGCAGGCGCTTGGGAGGCACTTGGGAGGTAGAGGCAGGCGGATCTCTGTGAGTTCAAGGCCAGCTCGGTCTACATAGTGAGTTTCAGGACAGCTGGGGCTACAGGGAGACCCTGTCTCAAAAAGATCAAAAGAAGAAAAAAATGCACACTCGACAATCTGACACGGATTTTCTCCTAAGGGTGAACTAGGTGTGTACATTGATTTGACTTAACAAAAGATTTTAGGTTTACATCTTTAGAGGGGGAAATGTTGGAGGGGAGGGAGTGGGCATGGATTTAATCAAAACACCTTATATGCATGTATAAAATTCTCAATAAAGTTTTTGTAAAAATTAAAAAGAAAGTATGATAGTTACAGTGATACTAAAAACAGTGAAATACTGAAGACAATTGGTTAAATGAATTATATTCTGTTCACACCATGAAAACTTAGGGAAAATCTTAAGGGCTCTGGAACATGTTCATGACTGTAAATTAAAGATGTATGCAGCAGCTTAAGGTCTTGAGCACTGTTCCATTTTGTAAAGTATTTGTGTGTGCATGGAGACTTGTGTAATTTTAATTTTAATGTTTGAGTAGTTTTGACAGTGGTGACTCCTAGTGATGACATGATGATCTGATGATAATTGTGTGTGTGTAAGTGTCTGTGTATGTGCTTGTGTACATATGCAGGAAAGACACCTGAGAACAAAGTCTACAATATTTGCAGGAGCTCATGTCTGAAAATGTGACAGTTTTGGATAATTTCTGTGTATATGATGCCAACAATAGTTTAGAAAGAAAAAAAAAGGAAGGAAGGAAAGAAGGAAGGAAGGAAGGAAGGAGGGAGGGAGGGAGGGAAAGGGAAAAGCATTTAGGAGAAGAGTGCTCACTCAAATAATGCAAAGAAATTAGAAAGCAAAACTTTAGTTCCTATGATTTTTCGAAGTTTCTTCAAGCTTTCCTAGAGACTGCATTGTGGTTTTTCTGAACTGTCATGTTTTTTTCTAGGACTAATTCTTAGGTGCCTGAGAGAACAGATTGGAGGCTTCAGAGAAATTCAAGAAAAGCATTAAGAGGGCAAATATGGGGGCTGGAGAGATGGCTCAGCAGTTAAGAACACTGGTTGTTCTTGCAGAAGACCCAGGTTCGAATCCCAGCACCCACGTGGCAGCTAACAACTGTCTGTAACTCCAGTCCCAGGAGATCCGACAGCCTCTTCTGACCTCCGCGAACATTGTGTGACAAGGGTGCATTTACCTACATGCAGGCAATACATACATAACACATAAAATAAAAATATACACATAAAATAAAAATAATAAATAAAAAATTTTAAATTAATATATATACATATATATATATATGAGGGCAAATGTGCTGATTGCTGTAAAATCACAGTTAATTCACACATATTCCTCCACCTCTGCCGGGGTGGACAGTGAACAGTGCTGTAAGTGTTATGTGTTTAGGAAACCACATGACTCATGTCTAACACACAGCAGAACTTTCTTCCAAAATAGTCATCTGTGTCAGAAAGTAAGCATGTATCCCTCAGGTACGGCTAGGTTCTACTGACAGCAGGAGAAACCCTAGTTACCTCCACATTCCTTCTTGGCCTTAAAGGAGATTTGGGTTTGACTAGATTAATTCAGCTGGGCTCTTAGCAGTGCAACATTTTTATTTATTACAAAGTCATAAAGTTTTGGGCAAACCATTTTGCCTCTTTACAGGTCCCTTTTTGAATAAGGAAAATAATAGTCCTTTGGGAAACATTGCCCTATTTCAGTTGTATTTGGGGGAGTATCATTAGATAGCAAATATATATATTAAAAAAAACCTCAGTGTAATGAATTTTATTTTACCAAATATGATATTTTTTTCCTGTGTTGTATGACCTCTAAGCTTTTAGAGGCCAGGCCTCACCAGAAAGCTCCTCATACATGATCCCTTATCTCCTTTAACATTACTTTGGCAGGTGATCCAGAGAGTTCCAGGTGATTTAAAAGGCAGCAGCAGGAGAGGTTTCTTTGGATTTTTAGTGCTTATTCACCCATTAATAAAAAGAAACATGCCTTCTTCCTAGCTATTCTTGAACATTCTAGAGGTCCTAGTCTTGGCAATTAATGTCTCCCTCTCCTACCTGACCTGGTAAATCCAGCTCCTTTAGATGAATAGTAACAGTGCTGAAGTGTTTCCTCATCTGCTTCGTAGTCTTTGCAGGTCAGAATACGTAGTATCTTTTTAATTATACATGTGTGTATGTGTGTGTGTGTGTGTGTGTGTGTGTGTGTGTGCGTGCACACACAATGGTTGACATATGGTGGCGGTCAGAGGACTGCTTACAGGAGTAGTGCTTTCCTTCCACCATCTGGGCTTCAAGGATCTAAACCAGCTGAGCCACCTCAGCAACCCACATACCCACCATTTTTTGTGTGGGTTCTGGAGATTTTGCTCAGGTTTGTGTAGGCATTTTGTCAGCTGAGCCACACTGCCAATATCTCCATTGTAAGCTCATATTACTTCTTGAGAACTTACATATACTGTGTCCTACACAGTCTGTGGACCAGAGCAATAAAGATATTTTATATAGCTTAAGATATTGCATGATCAATATGGATTAGAGTAAGATAAGTAAAAAATAAAAATCTATTCTTTACATAGTGAGGAAACTGAGTCATGGGAAACTATTGATTGAGGTAGTGATCTTCAAATGTTAGAATTAATCAGAATATCGGGTCACTTGCAAGTATAGATTTCTGGGATCTCATCACCAATTTCTGGTGCTTTTAGGTCCAGGATCTGAGAATCTGTATTTGCTATTCTTCTTGGGAACTATGTGTGGGGGATACTAGCCTAAGGTCACATTGGTGGTCTTTCAATGAAAAGCCGATGCTGGATTCTGGTTTTCTGTCCATAATGAAATTGCTTTTAATAATTACACATCACAGCAATAATTACTTTGGAAAACAATGTGAACATACGGTAAAAACCCTAAGAATTACTTTGTTTGAATTTAGAAATAAAGGAAATAATTCAAACGATGTATGAGGGTAAGAAACTTTCACTTTCTAGATCAGGGGGAACTGAGCAATTAGCTTGTAGAATTATAGATAAACCTCCACTCCTCTCTGACTATCTCCTAATAATTCATCTTCTTTTTCTGAGATTTCCTCCAAAGCCTTTGCAAAGCCTCCAAGTTTCTGTCTTATGTTACAGCCATGAAAAGTGAAGCTTAGGTTTCGGAGTGCTCTGTGCCTCCTCACCCCTCAAGCACGGGGTTTAGGAGAGCTGTCTCTTTGCTTTCTTTGTCTGAGCCACTGGGAAAAGCAGCAGAGAAGGAATCACGTCTCTACCATTTAAAAATAAACTATCAGTTTCATTTTTTGTGTGCATGAGGGCTGAATGTTAATATATTATTAGTCCCTGTCAAACCAAGAACACAAGCTGGTATTTGATAAACTCAGGGAGTCAAAAAAGCAATAATATAACAGTTACACAAAACTGACTTGTGCTTAATAGGAATAATGAATGCTCCAATCATAGTAATGCCAACCGTGTGCTTAAAGAACTACAATATCTAATGAGATGGGACCTCCAGATGTGAGGTTTATAAAATAGCCAGCAGAATGCTACACAGAAACTAACAAGACAGTTGTGATCCAACGTACCACTAAAGAAAATGGCTGAGAACACTGGATAATTAAACTAAGTTTCTCATGATTCATAACGTTATAGACTGTCAGCGTTCTGATATCAGGGAAAGGGAATGCAAATTTTCAAAATAGAATTACAGTAGTCATCAGTGCTCCTGAAATTAAAAACAAATTAATGTAGAAAAGAACAGACACGAGAAAAAAATCACCATCTGTGTGTTTCTGTAGCTGCTCTACACTCCTCGTACATCCATTGTCTCCCAAATTATTTATCATATGGACTTGTATCAGTCAATTTATCTTACTGTAAGAAATACCTGGGTAAATCACCTCATAAGGTTAAAAGGTTTACTTTGGATAATTGTTCTAGAGATTTCAGCCCATAAATACGTGGGCCTATTTCTTCTAGCCTTGTGTTGAAGATGTCATCAACAGTAAAATATTGGGAGACAAGACAGCCCAGGCCTTTACAGTTCATTATGCGAGCCATGTCCCTCCATTCAAAGTAAGTAAGCCAAAAAGCTGAGGCAGGTGAAATCCATTTTAATATTTCCCAGAGATGTAGAATAAGAAACACTGAGATACTATGATATAAGATACACTGAGATATTTGAGCACATAAAAAATTTTTGTAGTGTAATTGATTGGTTAAAGTACATGATTTCCTTTCTTTCCATAAAAAGTAGAAAGGCTCAGCATTAGCTTTCTCAATCATTTATCAATCCTTTTGTTTGAAACAGGGTTTCATCACAGCAAATTGGCCACAGTTCACTAATTGCTTGATTTGTTTAGACTTACAAAATGCTTAGATTCTCAACTCTTCCCAAATTGCCACCTAGTCCAGCTGGTAACTGCAGGAACACATTACTTGTGCTTATGTGAACACAAATAATGCTGATTGTGAGAGACATTCTTTTTCATGTTTGATTGACCATCAGGAGTTTGGAATTCCACAAAGGGAGTGGGAAGCATCTTCCAGGGAGGTTTTTCTTTACCTTGCACATACAGTTTCGTTAAGTGCTGTTTAAGCTAGTTGAGGGAGTATTGCAAGTTGATATACTTACAAAAGGCCCCCAATTTTGGTTTTCTTGTAAGTCTAGTCATTTGAGATGGAGACAGACTGCTCTTTTCCGGATCCCATTCTTGCCTGCACCTAACAGATCTTCTCACACTAATTCTCATCTCAGAGTTGCAGCCTGTTATTGTCTCATTGTCTTAAGCTGAAAATAAACACAGCTTGCAAAGCTGTCTATACAATATGCTCTTGCACTGCAAGACTCCCACAGAGCAGATGAGTGTTTATGCATGTGAGAGTTCACTTTCCACAGGGTGTTGTGAATGATATTAGCTAAGGGTACCACTACTCCTATATTTCTTCAGTTTGATCACCAGTGCTTTTTATTCCCTCTTATTTATTTTTACTTACTGGGATATAATTTCCATAAAACAAAATGCATAGACATAAAAGGTTCAGTTTGGTATGCTTGTTAACCATATATATCCATGACGTATAAACCTATGAAATGAGTATATCAAACAAGATGCAGACTATTTCCATCATCCTAGGAAGACCATATGAGTCCCTGTTCAACTGCTTGGCATTTCTTTTCCTAACTCAGCTTCCTGTCCAGGCATGATCACTGAAATTTCACCATAGCTTGGTTTGCCTGTTCTTGGCCTTTATGTAAATAGATTCATAGAATCTGCTCCTCTCTGAATATATCACATCATAATATTTTAAATTCATCCATGTTGAGTGTATAAGAAGTTATGTTCCATTTTATTGCTTGGTAGAATTTCATTCTATGATAACACAGCAGTTTGTCAATCCATTACTTTATTGGTGAGCATTCTAATTGTTCACAGTTTGGTGCTATTATGGCCAAGGTTGCTATAAATATTCATATACAACATGCTCACATAAAAATCATGTTTTGATTTCTGTTGTATTTACTGAGCAGGCAAATTGCTGGGCCATTCATTACTTATTAATATGCTGCTTGTAAGAAAAAGCCGAACAAGTTTCGAGAAGACTGACTAAAAAGTCCCATTCTAATTGTTCACAGTTTGGTGCTATTATGGCCAAGGTTGCTATAAATATTCATATACAACATGCTCACATAAAAATCATGTTTTGATTTCTGTTGTATTTACTGAGCAGGCAAATTGCTGGGCCATTCATTACTTATTAATATGCTGCTTGTAAGAAAAAGCCGAACAAGTTTCGAGAAGACTGACTAAAAAGTCCTAAGTTGCAGCCAGATAAAAGAAATAATAGCATTCTATTGTACAATGAAGTGACTGCAGGTATCTGTACATTTTAAAAAATTGAAGAAATGATTTTCAGTATTGTATTAGTTACTTTTCTGTTGCTGTGATCAAACACCATGACCAAGGCAGCTTCTCGAAGGAAGAGTTTTTTGGCTTAAGTTTTCAGGGGACAATCCATAAGGGTGAAGGATGCACCATGAGCAGAAACCTGACAGCCCACAGTATCAGTCATTCATAAGGAGTGAAACTGGAAGTGGGATCAGTTTATGAACTCTCAAAGCCCATCCCAGTGATGAGTTTCCCCCAGCAAGACCACAATTCCTAGGGATTCCTTGACCTCCCAATCCTGGGGATTCCGTGACCTCTCAATCCTAGGGATTCCATGACCTCCCAATCCTAGGGGTTCAATGACCTCCCTATCCTAGGGGTTCCATGACCTCCCAATCCTAGGAATTCCATGACCTCTCAATCCTAGGGATTCCGTGACCTCCAAGTCCGTGACCTCCCAATCCTAGGGATTCTGTGACCTCCCATTCCTAGGGGTTCCCTGACCTTCCAATTCTAGGGATTCTATAATCTCCCAATCTTAGGGATTCCATGACCTCTGATTCTATGACCTCCCAATTCTAGGGATTCTATGACCTCCCAATCCTAGGGATTCCATGACCTCCCAAGCCTAGTGATTCCATGACCTCCCAATCCCAGGGGTTCCATGACCTCTCAAACAGCACAACAAACTGGGAGACAATATGTGAAGAGTTCAAATACTTGAGCTTATGGGGAACATTTCCTGTTCCAACACCACAAGTATTTTCAGCCTAAAGAAATAATCATTGTTTGAGGAGATGAGCACTTACTCAGATCTGAGTCTGACTGAATGCAAGCATTGTACTGAAGCATCACACTGCTCAAACCAGTACGTGGGAAGGGGTTGTATGAGTTCACAGTCCCACCAACAGTGGGAATGGTTGAGATGCCCCTTTTTTCATATTTCAGCCAAAATCTGATATTTCTACCACATACATCTTTTTCATTGTAGTCAACTTAAGACAAGGACTCATTATTTCATTTAGTGTTGATCTGTATTTTCACGATGACTAAAGAGGCTAAGGACTTGCCTACACTTTCATGCATTTCTTGACCATTCTTGCATTTTTTGTGACGTGGCTATTTAAGATTGTTGCCAATATTTGTTTATTTATTATTTACTTATTTAATTTTTTTTACATGTATAGGTGTTTTGCCTGCATATATGTAAGTGCGTGAGGTGTATTCAATGCCCACGGAGGCCAGAAGAGAGTACCGAATCCTCTAGAACTAGAGTTGCCTACACTTGTTAGCTGTCAGGTGGGTGCTGGGAACTGAACGCAGATCTAGAAGAACAGGAAGTACTCTCAACTGCTCATCTATCTCTCTAGCCTTTGGTTGCTGCCAATTTTTAACTATGTGACTTTTGTTGGTAATTTATAGCAGTTCTTTATATAATTTGGATATAAATTCTTTATTAGATGAATATATTGCCATAATTCTTACTATTTTGTGAATTATTGACTATTTTTCTGGCAGTGTTTTTGATGAGCAGAAAATTTTGATTTTGGAGAAGTCTCATTTATCATTAATTTTTTCTTTTCTGGTTAGTAGTTTTTTAATTCATCATAAAAATGCTTGTGTAGTTTCAAAGTAGTCTCTTTGTTTTTGTCTAGAAAGTTTATAATTTTAGATTTAGCATGTTGGTTTATTTGAAAATTAATTTTATTTTGTGAATTAAATAAGCATGTCTTTTTTTTTGGTATGTGTATTAGTCAGGGGATCCTGGTCACTCACATGCAGTACGAGAGAGCAAGAGAGAGAGAGAGAGAGAGAGAGAGAGAGAGAGAGAGAGAGAGAGAGAGACTTAGCTTAGCTCACAGGATAGAGTCCAAGTAGTCCAATAATGGCTGCACCACACTGCAGAGGATGAGAATCCATAGTCACTCAGTCCACGAGGCTGGATGTCTCAGTAGTCCCAATCTGGTGCTGAAGGTCTGGACAAATTCCAAAAGATCAGCTAGTCTTCAGTCTACAGCAGCAAGACAAACTCACCAGTGAGAGAGAAGGCAAGCAGCAAGAAGCCAGGCGTTCTCCTCTGTCATGGCCTTTTATATGGGCTGCCATCAGAAGGTAACGCCCACATTTAAGGTGTGTCTTCCAGCTTCAGATGATCCAATCAAGAAGATCTCTCTCATTTCAGTTAATCCCAGATCTAGCCAAGTTGACACCCAAGATTAGCCATCACAAGTCCACCACTTGTCAACTTGACACCCAATAACATCTCTCTATGCCATGCTTAAATTTCAAGTGAAAACAATGTTGAGGTCATAATTTCATCTAACATGATATAACTATCCCATCATACAATGACCAATGCATTATATATCTTAGAGTAGATGATGAGTTCTTTGAGGAGTGCTTAGTCCTTTAGTGTCTCATAACCCAATATAATCATATAGGGTCACAATACTTT
>NW_008348218.1:192770-193423 GCF_000622305.1 Nannospalax galili | reverse complement strand
CACAAGTATGTTCACATCCTTTGCCCATTTGGAGAGATCTATCCACATACTTCTTCCCCAAATGTCTTTCTCACCAATTTTCCAATCATGCTCCTTCCAAGTCCCTGAGCATCCAGTGAAACCATTGGCTACAGCCCATGAATCAGTATATAATCGCACTTCTGGCCATTTCTCCTTCCAAGCAAAATGCATGATCACATGCACTGCCCGAAGTTCTGCCCACTGTGAAGACTTTCCTTCCCCAGTGTCCTTCAGGGTTGTTCCAGAAATTGGCTATAATGCTTCAGCTGTCCACTTCTGAGTGGTGCCTGCATAGTGTGCAGAACCATCTGTAAACCAAGCCCTAGTCTTCTCTTCCTCAGTCAGCTGATCATAGGGCACACCCCATGAAGCCGTAGGTGCATGCTTGAAAACAGGAGGCATGGTAACAGGAGTAGGAACTATAGGTATTTAGGTAAGTTCTTCATGTAACTTGCTTGTACCCTCTGGACCTGCTCAAGTGCCATCACATATATGCCACTTCCGTTTGATAATGAATTGTCGCTGTGCACGGCCTACTTTACGGCTTGCAGGTTGAGATAACACCGAGCTCTTGATGGGCAGCTCCGGTCACATGGGGACTTGGGGGCCCATTGTCAAGTGTTCAGTTTCCA
>NW_008348218.1:168523-189370 GCF_000622305.1 Nannospalax galili | reverse complement strand
TAGTCGTCCCAATCTGGTGCTGAAGGTCTGAAAAATTCCAAAGATCAGCTAGTCTTCATTCTACAGCAGCAAGACGAACTTACCAGTGAGAGAGAAGGCAAGCAGCAAGAAGCCAGGCATTCTCCTCTGCCATGGCCTTTTGTACGGGCTGACATCAGAAGGTAACACCAACATTTAGGGTGTGTCTTCCAGTTTCAGATGATCCAATCAAGAAGATCTCTCTCATTTCAGTTAATCCCAGATCCAGTCAAGTTGACACCCAAGATTAGCCATCACAATACGTATATGTTGGTGTTCTAGAATAAATTTCTGAACAGATTATCTTGTGCTTGCAGAACTGACTTGATATTTTTTTCTTGGAAGCACGTGATTATAAGTGGACACATCTTAATTCCCTGTAGTCTTCCTTTAATGTTTGTCTAATTCATTATGATACCATGTGATTTTTCTATTCCAGCTTTCTAGTGTATAGTAAAATTGGGTAGTGAAGTCCGATAACACTTATGTTCTTTTCAAGGTTGTACTGACTAGTCAACCATTTTGATTAGAATTGCATTATGAATAAGGATATTTTGAGAATAAGTTTTTAACAATATTGAGTCTTCTAATTCATGAAATAACACATTTTCAATTATGTAACACTTTATTTTATTGTACTAGCATGTCACATTTCTTTTGTGTAAAGGACACAAACATTTGTGTTATATGTATTTGAAAATGTTTAAGGTTCCTTGAGTATAATATTATTTTCTAAATTTCACTAATAACTGGGAATTGCTACTATACTAAGATATAATTTGCTTAACTTTTTATTTTATTAGATCTTCACTGTTTACTAAATTTTGTGTCAGGACAGGGTCTTTAAATTATTTTTGATTAAAAAAATTAACTCGTGTGTGTGTGTGTGTGTGTGTGTGTGTGTGTGTGTAAGCATGTGTGTGCCTCTATATGCATTTGTGCAGGTGCCTAAGAAGCCCAGAGGTGTCAGATCCCCTGGAGATAGAATAACAGGCAGTTGTGAGCCAACCAGTGTCAGGGCTGGCAACTGAACTTGGGTCATCTGCAAGAACAGGTCTGTGTTCTAAACCACTGAGCCATCTCTCTGGTCGAGAGGGTTTCTTTTGGAAAATAATTCTGTGATGTTTTGCCCATATGAAACAATTTTATCTTAACTTGCTTTATTATACTGGCTAAGACTTACAAATGAAATGACAAATGAAAAGTGCACCTTTTAAACGTTTCAGTGATAAATATTATATATAGGTCTTGATCACAAGTAATATGATATTAAAATGTTTTTATAAACATCCCTTGCCCTAAAGAAAATGTTTTTCTCTTTTTGTTTACTGATTTTTTTATCATTCATGATAATTGAATTTGATTATTTTTTTCCTGAAGTCTCTTGTAAAGACCATTTTCTCTTTTATTCTTTAGATTGGTGATTTACAATGGTTTATTTCAAATATTAAATGAGTAAACATTCCTGAGATGTGTCTTACTGATTACGATAGATTTCCTTTTGGCAAATTGCTCAATTTTTGTTACTACTATTATGATGAATATTGATGTAAAATTTTCTTTTTGGAAATGGTATTAGATTTAGGGTTGGTTTATTAAAATAGTCGAAGACTATAACTTCAACCTCTCTTTCCTGTGTTTGTGTAATATTTTAATACTGTGTCTCAGTGAAATATTTCTAGAACTCAGTCACTGAAAATCTCTGGAGTACACTGTATTGCAATCTAATTTCTTTGAGGTACACAGCATTGTCTAAGAATTTTATGTTATTTTGCCTCAGTTTTTGTTCCCTTAAATTTTTTTTAGTTTTTAATTTTACTTAAATTGTCAAATTTATTGTCATGAAGTTAAAACAACATTCATGTGTTTAATAGCCAGTGTTAGTTATTTTCGGTTGCTGTGATACAATACCATGACCAAGAGCAACCTGGAAAGAAGAGCTTATTTTGGTTTATGGTTCTAGGTTCAGGATGGTGGGGGAGGCATGGCAGCAGGCAGCGGGAACAGGAAGCTGAGAGATGGTGTCTTCAAGGGCAAATTCAAAGCAGAAAGAACAGAGTGGATGTCGGGTGAGGCTGTGACCTCTCAAAGGCTTCCCCAGTGATGACTTCTCCCAGCAGCGACATTTAAAGACTCCATGACTTTCCCAAACAGTGTCACCATCTAGGGACCAAATGTTCAAATCCTCAAACCTATGGGCTATGTTTCTCATTCAAACCAGTACACAGTCATAACACTTCTGTGACATGCCCGCCTTCATTATTGATATATTTAACTGTCCCTACGTCTCTTTTTCATTGATTACTGACTTTTGTGTGCCACTTAGCTTTTGTTTGTTTCTCTTTTTATCGTATACTTTATTGAGTTTTTGTGCATTTCATGCGGAATTTGTTTTGCTAAAGAACACTGCTAAGCTCTCTCAGTAAAGTCTTACATTTGTCTGCCTTTCCTTTTAGCATTGTTACTTTTGCTTTTTTGTTATGAAACCCACAAAAGTACATGAGTGATTAAGATTCCTGTCTCTTTACAAACAATCCTTTTATCCTCATGGATTATCCGTTTATCTCTGGTTCTACTTTATGTTTTGATGAATTATTAAACTTAATGTGTACATTTTCCATGTTTCCCTCTCTGATTTTGAATCTGCCTGCCTTTATATTTAAAGTATATGCTCTATAAATTCCATATAATTGGGCATTTCTATTTTGTTCAGTCTGCTGATCATTTTTATTTACAGCTACTATGACCTTACTAATTAAGTAGCCCTTGTTTTTAAAGTTTGACAACCTTTTGCTCTTCCTATCTGTTCCATCTAGTTTTTATTTTTTTGTGATGTCTTCCCATTAATTTTTTTAACTTTTGAGACAGGGTCTCCCTGTAGCCTCAACTGGCATAGAACTCACTAGGTAGACTAGGTTGGCCTTGATCTCACAGAGATCCACCTACCTCTGCCTCCCAAGTGCTAGGATTAAAGTTGTGTGCCACCACACCTGGCTCATTAATCTTGTATTGTTAAATAAATCATTCCATTTTCCCTTCTACACATCAAATTTCTTAGTCATTTATACTTTTGATATATTATCTACACATAAAAGCAAAAACATTTATATGTTATTATTTTTCACTAATCCATGTTGTTTAAAAATGATAACTCAGGGCTGGAGAGATGGCTCAGCGGTTAAGAGCAATGCCTGCTCTTGCAGAAGCCCGGTTATCAGGGCCAAGAATCTGTGAATAGACAGGTCACAGACCATAAGGGCAAACCTGCTACTACTATCCTGTTACATTGGCAGTGTATTAAACTGACTTGTAAGTGGTTCTTATTGATCACATTCCTTGGTACATTCAATAGGTTATGTTTCTTCTACAACATTTTACACTTACACTTGTTGCTCACCTTTCTAAAATCACTATTGGATACAGTGCTATTAAAACAATAAAACACCCCAGCTAATCATTCTAATAGTTAAGGCAGTTCTTAGTCTGTTTCTATGACCACAGTCTTGTTGACCATGCACCACAGTATTTGTTCTTCACTTATCTTGCAATTTTTATGAAACTCCAGTATCTTTTATGCATGTGAAAGAAGTGATATCTATCTGCCTTTCAATCAGGCCACTGGGATCAGTGTCAGCATAACTCACATCTGGGCTGAATTTTGGTTTGGGACAGCTTTGATCACATACAAGTTATCAATACTTCACAGTTCTATGAATGATACTAGGCTGCTTCATTAAAAAGGTGTGAGCAGCATTTGTTTTAGAGAATGGTTGCAAAATTTTGAGTTGCTAGGGAATTCGGGTTGCTGGGAAGTACCCCCACTGGCTTTTTGTACTTAGGAGCTTTGTCTTGTGGCCCTGCACCCAGGTTTCTCCAGTTGCTGTGGTGCTCACTACGGGGTCCTGAATTTCTCTTCATGAACTGTTTTCCATTTTCCTACAACTTCAACCTCCACCTACAAAACCTCTCGATTGTTGCAAACCTTTCCTAATGCATTTGTGTTCTCAATACCAGTAGTTTTGTGGCTTATTTGTTTTGCGGTAAACTCTTGTGTATGTGTATGTCACTTGATTTCCTATCACAAGGAAACAAAAGTCTGACATTCAACTCTTAAGAAATATCAAGACAGCTTCTTTCATCCAATCTTCTGACTTTAGTTACATTACCTTAGAGAGTTTAAAATGTCTTTTTTAAAAAAAATTATTGAACTTCTGTAATTTCATACAACAGTTCTTAATCAAATTTGGACCCCCCCTCCTTCATCCATGACCCCCATCTCCCCACCAAACATCATGTATTCCGCCTTACATGTTAAATCCTATCTAGTCAAGCATTTATACCCAGATGTCCTTCAGTGTAAATTATTCACTAGAGTCTAGTCAACCCATTTAAAGATCGTGTGTAAGGCATACTCTCCCTCACCTGGTAGCAATCAGTCTCCAGTAGTTCTCAGTCTAGGGCTGTCCTGCCTCCCTTTTCTCTGCTTCCCTCTGGGCCCTTGTTTAATTGAGTTGGCATGGGTCCTGTGCTCCATGCCACCATTGCCACAAGTTCACATGTGCAAGCTTCCAGTAGCCTGAAATCCTATGCTTCCTTGTGTTCATGAACCAGCCCTGGCTTTTACAATCTTTTGCTCTTCCTCAATGATCCCTGAGCATTAGGTGGGTGAGGTTCAATATAGGAGTCCTATCCAAGGATATGCAATTGGCAGTCTCTTATTCTTTAAAAGTTGGACAGTACTTTGTTGTATAAGGAAGTTTTGCTGGTGAGAGTAGAGGGATGCATTAGTTTTCTCTCTACCTCTTGTTCCACGATGTTCCATGAGCCTTAGGTGTAGAGGTAGATGTGTCTCCTAGTACTGGGCATCTCTCAGACATATATTCTCTATATCTGAACAGTTGTGGAATTCCACAGTAGTTTCCATCTATTGCAAAAAGAAGCTTCTTTGAGGAGTGGTGTATGGTATGCTTGTTTGAATATATAAGGACCCATATTTAGTACATGGTGAGAAATTTTATTTGTCTAGAGATACAAGACAGATAGGATTTTCTCTAGGATCTATCTCCTCTCCTATCATGATTTGGCTGAGTTTACAGTGCCACCAATGAGTTCACTCCCATCAAGAAAGCTGTTGATTGCCCCCAGGTAACAGTGCCACTTCTGTGCCAAGAGAGCGAGTTTTCTGTGCTGGTCATTATGGTTATTAGGCCTTAGGGCTGGGTTGAACTATTGATTGTTTTTCTCCCTTGGCAGTTTGCATATTATCATCTAGCATTATGATCACTAAACTTCAGGTAGAAGGCTTCCAGGTCAGTTCCTGCTACACTGCTCCAAGTCCTGTATCCAAAGTATGGTCTGTCTTCATCTATAGGGTCTTATCTACTAGCTCTGGGAGACAACCAAGAAGTTTGGCAATAGCCTTTGTTATTTTAGGAGTCTTCTGGACCACCTTTACCAATCACTTAAAGGGAGGTCTCTTCTGTCTACCCCCAAAACCTCTTGAGAAATGCACATACAGTGTCTAAACATTAGTGAATATGGGTACCTGGGAGCTGCTTTTCAAGGAGCACAGTGCCAGAGAAGCTATTTGTTCATATAGCATTAATTCTAGTGAGATATGTTCCTATAGACTCACTGCTTCTAGAACTTTTAATATGAATGCATGCTTGATTTTTTCAAAAGACTTTTCTGCATCAATTGAGATGCCCATGTGGTTTTTGTCTTTAAATCCATTTACATGTTTTATTATGTTTATTGACTTACATGTATTTTCAATCCGTGCCTCTTTGGAATAAATCCAACTTGATCATAGTGAACAAAGTTTTTGATGTGTGTCTGTATTAGGTTTGCAAGTATTTTGTTGAGTATCTTTGCATCTATGTTCATTAAAGATATAGTTTTATAGTTTTCATTTTTGTTGTATCTTTACCTGGTTTTGGTTTTAGATTGATACTGGTTTCATAGAAGGAGTTTGGGAATTCTCCCTCTGTCTCTATCTTTTTGAATAATTTAAGCAATATTGGTTGTCAACCTTCTTTGAAAGTCTGGTAGAATTCTGCTGTAACTCCATCTGGGCCTGGGCATTTTTTTACTCAGGAATTTTTTTTTCTTTTTTTAATGCGTATGAGTGCTATGCCTGCATGTAGGTGAGTGCACCGTGTTGTGCAATGCCTGCTGAAGACAGAAGAGGCTGTCAGATCCCATGGAACTAGAGTTACAGACAGTTATTAGCTCCCATGTGGATGCTGGAATTCAAACCTGGGTCTTCTGCAAGAACAGTCAGTGTTCTTAACTACTGAGCCATCTCTCCAGCCAGTCAGGAGGTTTTGTAGTATTGTTTCAATTTTCTTATTTGTTATGGGTTTGTTTAAGTTGTTGATCTCTTCTTGGTTTAACTCTGTGGTATCCATGATTTTAGAAATTCATCCATTTCTTTAAGATTTTCAAATTTAATGGAGTATAGATTTTTAAAGTATTCCCTTACAATGTTAAGGATGTTTTTCATATCTGTTGTGATGTTTCCCCTTTTGTTTCTGATTTTGTTGATTTGAATTTACTTTTCTTTTGGTTAACTGAGCTAAGCTTCTGTCCCTCTTGTTTAACCTTTCAAAGAAACATCTTTTAGACTCATTGATTTTTTTGTGTGTTGTTTTCTTTGTTTCTAGTTCATTAATTTCTGCTCTGATTTTTGGTACTTCTCATCTACTAGGGTGAGTTGGGGTCTGTTTGTTCTTGCCTTTTCAGCATTGTATTCTCATTTTCATTTAGTTCCAGGAATACTTTTCTTTCTTAATTTATTCTTTGACTCAGCCATTATTTAGGAATGTGTTGTTTAATCTCAATGAGTTTCTGTACTTACCAGACATCTGTTGCTGTTGATTATAAGCTTTATTGCACTGTATATTAGGTCCATTTCATGTAAGATGTCATTTAATTCAGATGTCTTTCTGTTTATTCTTTGTCCAGTTGACCTCTCTATTGAAGATAATGGGGTATTAAAGTCACCTACTATTACTGATTTGGGGTTTGCCTCTGTTTTATAGTCCTGGATGAGTGCTTTTATAAAATTGGGTGCTCCAGAATTTGGTGCATATATGTTCATGATTGTAATATCTTCTTGGTCAATTGCTACTTTGATTAGAATGAAGCAAACCTCATCTCATCTGATTACTTTTAATTTGAAGTCTATTTTGGCAGATATTAGAATTGCAATGTGTGCTTGCCTCTTAGAGTCATTTCCTTGGAATATTTTTTCCATATTTTCACCCTAAGGTAGTGACTATTCTTGAAGGTGAGATGAGTTTCTTAAAGATGACAAAATGGGTTTTCTTTCTTGATCCATTCCACTAACCTGTGTCTTTTGATAGGGGAGTTGAGGCCATTGATACTTAGTGCTATTATTGAAAGATATGTATTGAATACTGCCATTTTCATTTCTTTATGTTTGTGGCACTGTTTTGTGGTTCTCTTGCTTACCTTCCTGCATTTTCTTTCTTTAGCCTCTTAGGTATACTTATTCCTTCCTTTTCTCCTTTAGCCTTTGTGCTGCTTCAAGTATTCTCTGAAGGGCTGGTTTAGTGAACATGAACTCTTTCAGTCTATTCATGTTATGAAAAAATTTTCCAGTCCCATGACTATGATAGTCTTCCTGGATAAAGTATTCTGGGTTGGCTTTTGTGGTTGTTTAGAACTGGACATACTTGGTCCAGGCTTTTCTGGCTTTCATAGTTCACATTGAAAAGTCAGCTGTAATTGTGATGTGTTTTCCTTTACATGTAACTTGTTCTTCTCTCACAGCTTTTAGTAGCCTCTCTGCTCTGTACATTTAATGTTTTTAGTATGATATGGTGTGGGGAGTTTTTGTTCTGGTCATGTTTAATTGGTGTTCTATAATGCTTCTTGATTCTCTATAGGTATGTCTGTCCTTAATTTAGGGAAGTTTTCTTCTCTAATCTTATTGAAGATCTGTTCAATGCCATTGGCCTGAGATTCTTCTCCTTCCTGTATGCCTATGATTTGTAGACTTCACTTTTCATGTTGTCTCACATTTCCTGAGTATTCTATTCCTATATGTTTGGTGGTGGTGGTGTTTAATTTTATATAGTCTTTCCTTCAGGAATCCAGATCATCAACTATATCCTCCAGTCTTGATATTTTGTTTTCCATTTTATTATTTCTACTTGTGGGGCTTTCTACTGCTGTTTCTAATTGGTTTATTGAGCTTTTCAGTACTATGTTAATTTCCATTTGGGTTTTCTTCACTATTTCTATCTCTTTTGTGAATTCACTTTTCAAGTCATGAATTGTTTTTGATATTTCATTAAGCAACATATTTGTATATTCTTGGGCCTCCATCACAAGTTTGTGCCTTTTGTCTTTGAGTTCTTTGAGTTGTTTGTGTTTTCCTGAAGTTCTTTAATCATGTTTTTGATTATTCTTTTAAATTCTCATTGTGGTTTGCATTGTAGTGCACTTCTGTAGGACTAGTAGGTATTGTTGGGGACATATTGTCTTGGTTTTTCATACTATTTGTGTTTTTGCATTGCTGTTTTGGCATATGGATGTTCTTTGTTGGTTATTTGCCCAGTAGGAACTTCTACCCTGCTTTTGTTTAATTTAATTTTGATTCTGTTTATAGTGCTTATGTGGATTAGCTGCAATTTGCTCAGGCATGGAAAATAAATTGGTACGTGTTTCAGGTTCTTTCAGGGTAGCATACTGGTCTGGGTAGATGATGGGACAGGGTAGTAGGTAGGCTGGTCAGCTTAGTAGGACACTGGTCTGTTTCAAATAGACCAGGAGCCAGTGGAGTATGGGTTAGGAAGTTAGTCAAGAGATCTGAGGCAGAGGAACTAGGGCCCATTTGGGTCCAAGGCTGGCAGGAGACATGGTGGGGGTGGGTGAGAGGAATGAAATTGAGACACAGTGGATGGGATCTGACTTACCAGATTCCTGGCTGAGCAGGTCAGTCCAGATAATCAGAAACTAGGAAAGATAGCAGTGGGGGGATAGCCTGAGTAGGGATTTAGCAACCTATGGTAGAATTTTTAGTCTGGATTAGGAAACTAATCCAGAAATCTAAGGCAGAGGAATTGGAGTGCTCCTGGTTCCAAGGCTGGACGAAGACAGGGTGGGGATGGGCAAGAGAAATAGAATAGAGACAGAGTGGGCCAGATCTGAACATGTCTTCTTATTAGGATATATTTTTAAACTGTAAGTATGTTTTATTATACTCAACAAATACACAAAACTAAATAAACACAATCAAGAAAATTCACGAACCTGTAAGTTTAAAAAGAAAATACTTTCCTTATTGTTTATAAAATTTAAAGAAGTTTTCCATAGTCCCCTTGAACTAAGTTGACCTTGGAGGGCAAGGGGCAAAACTGTCCTTTAAGTCTCTCTAATCAGATTAGTCCAAGCTTCAAAGCATGGCTGTTAAACATCTAATAAGTTTAGTTCCACCAGTCTGATAGATAAGGATTGGGTAAAAAACCAAATGTTCTCAGATAAACCATGACCATATATATATATATTTGCTCCTTAAACTAATTGGCTAAACTATGATGTCATTTTAAATTTTAAGATTATGTGTATATTATTTTTGTCTCATGCTTTATATGTCATAACAAACCTACACAGACCTTCATCACTTGCTTAGGCTTTCTCATTTTTTCTATTTTAGAAAATATCTCCATTCCCATATCCTTTTAACATCTTTTACATACTCATTTTCTTTTTTGATAATTATGAGACATAACATTAACAAATTTTTCATCTGTTGTGAGAATTCTTTTCCTGTGGATACTAATCTGGTCAGAGGGACTTAAAGGAGAGTTTTTTGCTGCTTGTCCTCCAAGGTTGACTACGTTCCAGGGGACTATGGAACATCTCTCAAAATGTTCTGTAACTGTGGTGAGTCACCTGTCCTCTTGTTCAGGGAGGACATGGACACCCCACCAGATGGACTTGAACCAGTGTACAGTCTACAAAGAGGAGGGTCAACACAGAGGAATCATTTCCTCCATGCTTCCAAGCAAAGCCAGCCATGGTTGAGCAGGACCTTTGACTTATCTTCACATAGATGGAACTGGTAAAAGAAAGTAGCCAGGGGCTATTTCCAAGCCCATGTGACCCATGAGGAACAGATCCTCAAACGACCTTAATAATAAATATAAATTGATTTCTTGGGCCAACTGTATGGTCTGAAACACCCAAAAGGAAAGTATAACCAAACAGTAAAGTCATCAGTATATTTCTTTAAGAGTTCAAGGGATTACACTTCCCAAACATTAGGCTTAAGTCCATATAAAAAGTTATTTAGACAATTACTTTTCATTAATGATTTTGTTCTGAATCAGAAAGTGCTGCTCAGATGTAAGACTTCAAAGCTTCATTTGCAATAGTGTAGTGCCCACCCGTAGCTAAGGGAGACAACCTGCTATTTTTCTATAATGATGGCCAAGTTTGTTTTCTCCCCTTATCTAGAAGCTTTTGAGAGGGAACTGATACTCCAGTAGCTATCAAAATGCCTGAAAGCAAATCCTGAATGCATCACTCTGTAGTTCAAACTTAGCAGACAAAAGAAAAATGAGGAGGAACCCAATGGAAGGATGCTTTTGGAAGCTCTTGTTAAGAAATTCCAATGGACTCTCATATAAACATTTGAAATTTTCCCTGTTGTGACTTTTTTCTAGTTCCCTGTCTAGAACTTGTAATGCTAATTACTCTTGCCTTTACTTCTCCTTTACATCTCCTACTCACCAGTCAAGGACTTTCTTTTCCCCCTGGAGATAAGAGTTATGCAATTTGGGAGTCTTTTAGATAGTCCCACTGAAGGGGCACTCCAATTGCCTCACCCTGTGTCCCTGTTCAGCACAGAAGAAGCCAGAGTGGTCTGCGTTCTGATTCTCTATCCATAATTTGTGTAACCTCTTCAGAGGATGGTGTGATAATAGGAGGTTGGAATTGGCTAGGCAGTTAGAGTGAAAAGATCCCAAAGAAAACTAACCAGTTTCTTGGCTAAAAATCAAAACGTCCTTAGGTCTCTTAGCAACAAACTCTGTTCCAAAGGCCCAATATGTCAAAAGTATTTGGGAGCTCTTATCTAATCCTTAAAAGATTTTAGGGTTATCTCCTCAGAGAGGGGAATGTTAGAATAGCAAAAAGCCCCATAAAAAAAGAAGGAAGAATACATGAAGTTATCAGAAAAAAAGGCTATATGGAAGGAGTTGGAGGGGAAGGAGTGGGCATGGAGTTGATCAAAATATCTTATATGCATGTATGACATTCTCAATAAATTATTTTTAAGATTTTTAAAGGAGTTTTAGATGTGAGCAGGTGGCTATTTTAATGCCATTGTTTTAAGTTTAAAACAGGAGTCAGGATTCCATTTTTCTATGAGAACACTGAACTTGAATTTCATGATGCTCTTTTGTCAAAGTAGCCAAGTCAACAGGGCTCTGAAGTTGTTAATGAGTCATTTCAAATCTCATCTGCTGCACCTGGGGCCGTAAGACTGTAATTCTAACTATTCTGGAAGTTGAGGCAAGAGGATCACACCTTCAAGCCTTCCCTGTGCTACAGGATGCGTTTAAGGTCAGCTTGGGCAACTTTATGATATCTAGTCTTGAAAAAAAAAATAGAAAAAAGATCTGGGGTTATAGCTCAAGGGTGGGTTCAATACCTTGTAATGGCAAAAGAAAGAAATGACGGAGGACAAAGAAGAGATGAAAGAAGAGAAGGAGGAGGAGGATATTGATTCCCTGTGCTACTTAGAAATAAGATGAAGTCACAGAAACATCAGGTGATTTTTGCCCATTTGTCTAGAAGGCAACCCAAGTCAGCATAGGAAGAAGTCACAGATGGGTAGTTACCTGGTCCTTGGTCTTGTCCTGGTTAGTCAACACTTAATCCCTACATGACAAAATTGTTCACCAATTTAAAGGTCTCTTGAGACAGTGATGAGACCCAATGGTATTTAATAACCTTTAGATCAAGGATATTTGTCACGTCTGACTAAACTCTGACAATCTTCCAATGGTCTGAAGACAAAGCATAAAGAACAACCCTAAATTGAAATAAATTACTATTTTGGTCAATTTTAGGTACCTGAAAACAATAATGATTAATTTATCTTTTCTTTTTTACAAAAATATTCCTTAAATTGAAACTTTTAATATTCATATGACATGTTCCTTATAGAAACCAGATTGGTTGTACTTTATAATAGAAATATTTATCTTTTTTTTTTTTGGTTTTTTTGAGACAGGGTCTCCCTGTAGCCCCAGCTGTCCTGGAACTCACTATGTAGACCAGGCTGGCCTTGAACTCACAGAGATCTGCCTGCCTCTGCCTCCTGAGTGCTGGGATTAAAGGTGTGCACCACCATGCCTGGCAGAAATATTTATCTTACGCAACATTTTGCTAAGTATTTTACAAATATTATCTCATTCAATATTTATAAAAATTATATAAAATATTATCTGATCTTATTTTTCTGTATCAGGAAGCAGAAATACAGAAGGTCACAAATAGAGTGTGGCAGAAGAAGTGCGAGAGAGAGGGAGAGAGAGAGAGAAAGAGAGAGAGAGAAACAGAATGTGTGTGTGTGTGTGTGGTGGTGGTTTATGAGTCTACTGTCTTTTTTTCTACTCTCTGAAATCACTTTCCACTATTTTTTTAATAATTTATCAAATGAAATTTTAAATTAAAACATAATTTTCTACTGACAAATTGATTTAATCATTACATATTTTAGACATACATACATACATACATATATGTATATATGTATAAGAACATCACATTTTTATCCAATAAATAAAGATCATTACAATTTGTGAATAAAGTACTATTATAAATTATTTGTTACAGGGTTCCCTTAAATCATTGTCATCGCTGTTGTGATTAGAACTTGATCTGATTACAGATATTTTCAGTATTCTTTTAAGGGAAAACATGAGTTATGCAGTATGTATCTACAGCTTAAATTATTATTCCTGGTTTTAGTTCCTACTTTACATAAGAGAAAGAAATATCAGAACAGAGATCAGAATTTTGTCCCACATGGAGTTAAAATGTAGTTAAGTACAACTGTCCCCATATTTTCAAACTGAGGGATTTTACACAAATGATGAATTTCCAGGTCTTTGGAGAAGTCAGAAAAACAGGAAAGACATACAGATGTCAACAAGAACCTTTAAGAAGGGCTTAAGTGAGCCAGGTACCAGGGTCCTTTTGTGCCTCACTAATTCTTGCTTTGGCACTATTGCTTTGTCCTTAAATATAGTCCCCCTTCCAATCTCTTTTAACATAAAGTTCCATTGCTTTAACCAAAGTACTGAGGAGCTACTAACAGGTAATTAGAGTTTTCCCTGAAAAAGTGGACATAATCATCCTCTTTTTTCGAAGCCATTTCCAACAAGCATCTACTGAAGTACTATTTTAATTTTGCATTAGGCAATTTGATGTTAGATTTTTGGTTACCTGAATCCTAAGTTTTCCAATGCATTCTATAAAGTCTTTGATTCTATACTTTATCATTTTCCCTAAAGACTGATTTCAGCATGTTGCATACTAAATAAAAGAACATGATATTTATTTTTAAAATATGTACAGCCATTACTAATCTCATACTAAATAAAGACAAAAGCAGTAACAATATTCAAAAGCTGTTAAGCAAAAAACATTTGAATAAAAACATGCAAGAAATTATAAACATACCCATGTTTATATATGTACACATATGTACCTACTGTATTTAGTAGTGTAAATCTATAAATAAGCACATGATATATGAAGGAAACTGTGCATTTGGATAGATTTTTAGAAATTTTAAAAATTGAGGTAGAAATTAAAATCCATATTATGTGGATTTTGATTTGGTTATGCACATTTTATTTGGATGTAAGAGTCACATCAGAGTTACAAAAACGTGCACCTGGAAAGCGCGTCTCACAACCTATCTTCCCTGTATCCACAGGCCCTTCTTTAGTTCACTGTCACTGGAGAATGGAAAGAAGTCAAGGAGCAGCAGTGTACATGCAAAGAGAGCAGATACTCAGAAGGCAAAGCCTGATAGATCAACCACAATTAGGCTTCAGGTGAAAAAAAGCCATTTATAGCTATAAGAATGGAATTGACCTAATAAAAGGTATGTAGAAAATCAATTCCATTAAAATGATTGAAAAAAATCTAGCTGGAAGATGATTAGAAGATCATTTAACCTGCAGGCTATTTTAAACAATGAAGATCTTCCCTAAGGCTTGTAGACAGAAGGATGCTCCCTTTCTAGGGCACAACCGGGAACTATCAACTGCATTGCAAGGCTCTAAATGGAAAGGGCTTGGGGGAGGAGGGAGGGAGGAGTCAGATGAATCCCAGCCTCGAGTGAGAGAGGGAATTCAGGTGAACTGTAAAGACAGAATGCTCCTTACATATGTGGGAAACTACAATTATTTACAGATCCAATACAATGCATTTTCTCAATTAGAAAGTGTTCTGATGAGTTGGGGATACACATATGGAATCATTTCTCCCTTTTGGTGCCTTTCTCTTCCCTCTCTGACTAGATATCACTCACACAACAGTCACCCAACATGTGTTTGTTGGTGAAGTATCCTCTTCACCCTTCAGCTTCCTGAGGTGGGATTAAAGCTTATGTGGAGAGCAATCAATATTCGATTGCACCTTTCACCAGAGCTATCACATGCCATGGTAATCAAACACTTTTGTTCTTTGTAAAATTGGGAATCATTCAGCATTACTCATGTTCCCCTTACCATTGAACCGTGGTTCATCAAATGCTGATGGTAATGACTATTACCGCGGGCCATTTCAACACCACTGACCTTCTCATGGGTCTTGTGTTTCTCCCAGGCAAAACTGACAAGTGTGCTAGGCAATGTTTGCAACAAAACTCAGCTTGCCAGTTATTTTTGTTAGACAGTTATGTAATTTTGTAACACAAGCTAAAGTAGTGTTTTATAGATTGAAAATAATTTCATAAACATGATCAAATATATTATATAGCACAGCTATATCTATTTATGTGGGAAATTCACAGGCAAATGATCTGAGCTGTAAGTGATCTGCCCCTATATATTTGCTAGTCAGAGTCCAGCCTATAGTCAAATTCGGCTTTTCTGAGCTCTGGAGTTTTGTTCCAGATCTTTCTTTTATAAGCACAAATGGCTCAGCCACCTAACTGCCAAGCTGGGCCTCCACCTTTGTCACACATGAGAACTGAGACTGAGTGAGCAGCACTTCATTTAGCTATGGGACAGCAATTTCTTCTCCAGGCACTCAGCATTAGGTCTGGGAGTGCTTTCTGTCATTTAAGCTGTGTATGCCAGCCATGTCTCACATTTCTTGATTTAATTGAAAGTATCAATCTCAACTGGCAATGCTGAGCATTTCATGCAAATTTGTTTGGCAGTTTTATATTTCTGATGCTTTATTAAGATATGGTAAACTACAATGTTGTCACAATACAGGAGGTTTTATAACCTGCCGCCTGAGCCTTAGCTCAGGTGCCTTCTCAGACATAGGCACCTGCCCTTTATAAGGCCTTCTACAAGTCAGCCCACCAACCTGGGCCCAAGAAGAGCTATTAAATCACTAGTGAGTCACCAGAGGCAATGGACAGGCTGATTAGAGCAGTGACAACTTCTGTTTACATATAAATACCCTGCTAATCAGTGATGACAAGAGCGGAAACATAGGCAAATGCCAGTTGCTGGAGTTTGAAGTGTGTTTTTTAAACTCTATTTGGTACTGCTTGGCAAGAATGGAAGCTTCTTTAATCATATTGAAAGAAGTCTTTAGAAGTTAATTGGCCTCAGGCTACAAGTTAAAGGGAATAGCTTTGTAGCAGGTTGTCTAAGGAAGACTGTGTAAGCAAACTCTGTCTTTCACTGGTTCTTCAAAGAATAGTTTTTCTGTGGTCTACACCATAATTCCAAAATCATTGGGCCAAATGTCAAAATCGAAAATGTTAAAATCCAAAAATCAAAATAAGACAAATATAATTCTATAAAAACAATTCAAAAATTATTTAAAAGATGTTATATTATTTAAAACCATATTTATTATGGAAACAGAACACAGTAGAAAGCTTCTTAGGCATCTTTATGTAATAGTAGTGATAATAATATTGTGTTAGTCCCTTTCCTTATTGTGGTCAAACAGCTGACAGGAAGCAACTTAAGGGAAGAAGAATTTGCTGTTGCTCACCTTTGAGGACATAGTCTTCGTAGCAGGGAGGCATGGAGGTACCATCTCACAACCATAGCCGCAGGAACAGGCTGCTTCCTCATCAGGAAACAGAGCAAGGTTAGGCAAAAAGTGGGGATGAACCACACAAAACCCTTAAGGCTTCCCTGTAATCACCTATTTTCTTTAGATAGACTCCAACTCCAAAGGTTTCACAGTCTCCCAAAATGGTGCTATTGGTTGGGAGCCAAGTGTTCAGACAAGTGGGCACCTGGAGTGCATTTCAGATTTAAACCAGAACAACAGTAAGCACTTCCGTCTGCTTAAATACTCTGGTATACTGATGGCAGAGGGACAGGTGGAACAGATAGAGACATATGAATTTCATTCACAAAGGATATGACCAGGGCAGTGGCACTGGATTAGTCAGAGTTCAAAGGCCAGGAAGCCTGGAGTCTTCATGTTGCAGACATCAGAGGAAAGCTCTGTCCCCATCTCTGAGAAGGACCAGTTCTGAACACACTGGGAGGTGCTCTACACCTGCCAGATTCTTGCACTCACACACTCATCCCCCTCTGGAAATGCCCTTACAGACGCATCCAAATTAATGTTTCGCAGGGTACCGTTCCACCTAACAGTTTAGCTGTTCCTCAGACCTTGACTTTTTACCAACTTATTTAATCCCCTACCTTTCTGTTCCCATTGGGAATTAGACTTTGCAAGATTTGGGCTTCATGGTTTCAAATTCAGAACTTCAGTCTTTTGAGATGATGATTTGGGAAATGTTTAGACTTCAGGGATTTGGGTCCTTTGAGATGCTAACAATCAAGATTATAACATTAGGAACTGTTTTAGGAATACGATAAGCACATATTTTCTTCTAAGTTACTAAAATTGATTATAGAAAGACAGAGACAGACAGACACACACACACACACACAGACACACACACACACACACACAGACACACACACACACACACAGAACTAAAAGCAAAAGAGCCAGAAGCATCTTGGAGTTCTACAAGCTTCCTTTGAACAGCTCCCTTCCAGCCTCAGGTGCTGGACAAGGATATCTAGCAGACCTGTCTTTCTTAGGCTGCTTGGCTTTTTGTCCTGATATTGGCCGTTGACCATTGCCAGGCAAATCCCCCTATCTTAAGATACTTCTGGACGGCACAAGATTCATTTCAGTGGCAAGAGCAAATGGCTGCTGAGCATTGTAAAACCATAATAGTCGTTGTAAAATAATATCACAATGAAGTTGAGTATGCATTAAAACTACCAGTTTTCAGGTGAGGAGATTAAGGTCTCTCAGTGTTAAGCCTTTTCTTGTGGTCATACAACTCTCAGATAGCAGAGCCTTTATTTTAGTTCAAATGTATTGATTGCAAAATATGTAAGGTTTCCAACCACCAGGTTTGACACCTGAAGCACTAAAATTCAAATCTAAAAGACTGCTTCTCATCACATAATCTCAAATTGTACAATCTCACATCCAAAGAATTTTTCTTGGTCTTTTTGAGATGGGGTCTCCCTGTTGTCCCAGCAGGCGTGGAACTCACCAGCATGTAGACCAGACTGGCCTTGATTTCACAGAGATCTGCCTGCCTCCTGCACCTGAGTGTTGGGATTGAAGGCATAAACCACTATGCCTTGCCAAAGGAATATTTTTCTGAAGATGCTTCTTTGTACTTAGTGCTGTTCTTCAACTGTTCCCAACTCTACCTTTTGCTTTTTACTTTAGCACTAATCACTGTGTGGTCTCTCCATGATTATCTTTTTTTATGGGTTTTATGCTCTATTCCTTCCCCAAAACTCCATGAATGAGGATCATTTCTTTGTTGTTTTATTGAGTTTGGGTCACGTGCCTAGAACAAAAGCAAGAAAAATATAGCAGCAAGTTGGGGTTTTTGCATGATCCCGTGCGTGATTCCTCTTCCTACGAAGCAAAAATTGTAAGGATTTACTTTAAAGATAAAATGATTAAAGAATATGTGATAGAGGATATATGATATGTGATATGACCTGAAAACCCTATAATATTTACTCTCTTGTCCCTGCAGAAAGCAGCTTTAGACTTCTGGCAGAGTTTGCCTGATACATGGTAGGAGCTCCATGTGTGTATTGAAAGAAGAGGGCAGGCATGCTTGAGGGTTGAAGTGGGTCTTCTGTGGAGTTAATTCCTGGCATCTGATCCTTCCATCTGGGTGAACCTGAACTCCTCCTTCTACTGGGAGCCACTGGCATCTGGCAGAGAGGATGCTGTTCTCTGTCCTGTTGTTATTTCCATCTCCATAGCACAGATGGAGGTTAGACATCTCAAAATCAGGAGCTATTCATCAGCTAGTGGAGAATATTCATTGTTATTTGGACTGTCAGTGTAATTAGCTCATCTTTTAGAAGCTTGCAAAGGAGCGTGTTTGTTATTGGAGACTTTGCCTCATCACTACCATTCACATGCATATTAGTGTTTCAAAGAGCATGTTGCTATTTTGATTTTTCTTAGGAGTTAAGATAAAATATTCAATATCTTTTCAGCACCCTCTCACAGTCCTTGAAGACAAAGCCTCTTGGTCTGCATGCAGCTAATGGCCAGTATTCGGCAGACGTCTTTGATAACGGCCCAGATAAGAGTGAAGAGCAGCCAAGCACAAAGAACAATGTAATAAGGTCACGAAAGCTGTAAATTACTGGTTTTCATCCTTAGATATGTCTTACAGTGGCCTGAGAGAGTTTCGCTTCATTAAATGTGAGAAGTCGCAACTCAAGCTAAATCTCTCTAGAGATATTAAATGCTGAACATATGCAATTACACCAAATGATGCTTCCAATTTGAATAGCCCAAGCTTGTGTTTAAAACTGTTATCTCAATTTCCTCACCGTGTTTCCGCTGTCTTCTCTGTCCCTTCCCCTGACCCCCCAAGGCCCTCCTTAATGAGCAACATTGGAAATACCAGCCAGGTCCTTGGCAGGGCTGACTGACTTGCTCCTCTGATGATTTCCACAAGCCTTCAGAATCAAACCTGCCTCTGTCATTTACAACAGCCTTTCCTGGTTATATTTTAATTAATTCCATGTGGTACAATGATGAAAATTTGGCCCAAAATAAAAGTGAGCCTGAGTTAATGCTGTTATGATTAGAAAGATTTAATGTTCAGAAGCAATTAAGAGGTTCTAGAAGTACTGTGAAGTGTGAAGGTAAAAAAACGAGTTGGTGCCAAAACCTCATTTATCATATTAACAAATGTGAGAACATGAGGTCCTTGGTGGGCTCTCTCCAGAGCCCCTGCCCTGATGGCTTCTGCTTGTGAGTTCTACTTAACATCAGCACAAACTGTTTTTGTTATCACATCCTTGGTACTGAGATCAGACACAAAATCCAAAGGGGCCAGGCGCACAGACCTTTCTTTCCTGCATCACCTTGGTCATTTCTGCTGGTTAGGCTGGAAGAAGCTTTTTCATAGTGTCTGATGCAGTGTTTTTTTCATGGCTTTTTTTTCAAAATAGGATGATCAAGAGAAAGGTATATGATGGCCTTTGCTTTTCGGAGATGTTCTGCCCAATACTGCTGTGGATTTTGCTCCTGGCCCGAGAAGCTGGACCACACACCGGGTGTTCTTGCTGTTGTCACACTCCTCTATTCACAGAGCATCCCCTAGACGCTGGGAAGTTCTTTATAAAGTGTTCTCAGACCTGCTTCTGGTCCTGAAACTCATCCGCCAGCACCTTAATTAATAAGATGTCTTTGCAAACTAGTCTGAGATGGATTCTAATATGAACAAGTAAAGAGATCTCTAGTTTACCATTCTAATTTGAAAATATAAGTCAAAAGTACATTTACTAGGCAGAGGCAAGAGGATCATGAATTTGAGATCATCCTCCTATGCTGCAGTAAGACTGTCTCAAAAAATCCAGAGGGACGGAAGGAACAGAAAGGGAGGAGGAAAGCAAGGGAGGGGAACTGAAAAGGAAGGAAAAAGGGAAGGAGGGACAGGTAACAGAGGAAGGGAATGTATTTACTATACCGACCCCCACCTCCCAGCCTAGCTTAGCAATGGTGAGCACCAATTCCTCACCATCAAAATCAAATGGCTGACTGTGAGCTAATGGAGCTTGCTTTCCTGCTCAGTGTCCTAAGAGAATAACTGACCTGGGAAAAGAGCAAAATAAAAAAATGCAAAGTGGATTTTCTATTGTCTCATAGCACTGAAAGATCTCAGGTATAAGCATTGCATAATGAAGTCAGTCTGTAATTCCAACTGGTCATAATCACTGCCTTTGGCAGTGACATTTGCACAGGAACACTGAGTAGCTGCACAGATCAAATCCTACCATGTCAGAAAAGGTTTTGGTTTGCAGTAGACCATCCTAAATCTCTGATGTGTTCCAACTGAGCTTGATTGATATTGTTGGATTGCTCTTAGGAATGTTAAATTTGATTACACTAACCTTTTATACATATCCCCATCTTGATGCAATAGGGAATTTCTTAATATAATTTTAGCAAATTAATGGGCAAAATGCATTGCTAGAGAGATGGCTCAGCAGTTAACAACACTGGCTGTTCTTTCAGAAGACCCAGGTTCGAATTCCAGCACCTACATAGTGGCTA
>NW_008348218.1:143016-168416 GCF_000622305.1 Nannospalax galili | reverse complement strand
TCTGACAGCCTCTTTTGCCCTCCACAGGCATTGCACAACACGGGTGCTCTTACCTACATGCAGGCAATACACGCATACACATAAAATAAAAATAATAAATAAAATATTTAAAAAGTTTTTAATTTATTTGAACCCTAATTTTTTAAGATTTAAAACGACAAACCTGGTTTTGTACCTTTTATAAAATTTATGTACATCAGTCAGACAAAAACCCAAAATAGAACTGGGGAAATGGCAGCTTTGAGAAGAACTATAGGCAGCTGATTACTGCTGGGTAAGGGAGAGTTGATCTTTAAGGGAGAAACTCTAGACTTTTTGGTCTGGATAGGCTGACTAGACCCCAGTGAATGAAATTGCCTGACGGACACCTGGATACACAAACTTGACTTGATAGACCATAACGTATATGACAGTATGTATGAAATCTAGTGCGTGGGAAATTTGGGAGGTGGGGATGTGGGCAGGGGCTATAAAGATGATTATGATGTTTTGTATGTAATGCACACACGTCAATAAAAATATACCAAAAACATGTACATATATTTGTTTTCAGGGTGTTTCAAGACAAATAACAAAAATTAATTATAATAATATTAAGCAAATATGTGTTAGTGACTCACAGGTTGCCAGAGAAAAATTTTTCAATTTTGAATAAACCACAAACTTTAAAATATATAAGAAGTATGTTTCAAAAATATGAGCTGCTTGTACTAAGACTTTTCATTACTATCTGAAATTCAAGTGTAACTGGATTTATTGTCTTTTATATTTGGTGAATCAGGAAATTCTCTTCATTCATCTGTCATTAGCCCTATTAAATCTGAACTTAGATCAACTACCTTTAACTTGACTCTGAGACGAACTCTCAGCTGCCTGCTCAGCCTGTCTACTTGGAATCGTATTGGTCACCCAAAACTGCCGTGTCCTTAAAACCCTGTAGATTTTGCTAGTCCTCTCTCTTTTCCAGGCTTGCTGTTTTTTTACTCCATTGTCTTAGTTCCTCATGAAGTTGGACTTATAGCTTACTGCGGTAGTTTATGCTGTGTTGTACTTCCAAACGTTGTCCCATAATGTGATTTCCAAGCTGTGATGGAGATCCCTTCAATTCCTGCACCTCCCCTGTTCCAACTGTCACTGTAGCCCTCCATTTCTTACTTGGGTCATTCTCCTTGTAACCACCTCCGTACCCTGTGCATTTACTCATCAACAGCAAAGATTATGGTTTTAGAAGACAACCAATCCTCCAAAACCTTCACTCCAGGTTGAGAGCATATCCTACCTCCTCTACCAGGGCTAACAAGGCAACTTAAGCTTTCCTCTTTAAGCCATTCTATGCCCACCTTTGCTGTGCCCCCAAACATAATCCTCTCATTCATGACTTACAGCAATTCACTTTCTACTTTGTTTGGCCCAATTCTGTTTATTCACACTTCTATTCAAATGTCACTTCCCTGGAGATGACATTCCGACATTCCTGACACTATAGATTGCTGCCTTTTGTCCTTCACAACAATCCCTAATATCTGAACCAACCTGTCTTTTGATGTTTTTATTTTTGTTTGCTTACCCATTTATTTGTTTATTTGATTTTGGTCTTTTTGATACACAAGCCAGCCTGCAACTCAGTATATAGACCAGGCCGGCCTTGACCTCCCAGAGATCTGCCTGTTTCTGCCTCTGAGTGCTGGGATCAAAGGTGTGCACCACCATGCCTGGCCATTGTGGTTCTGTTTTGAATTCCTCCCTATAGAGTGTAAGTCCCTTAAGGGCACAGGTACTGAGATTTTTATTCCTTTTGTGAACTGCATGCCTAGTCTTTAAGACTGCGCTCAACACAAAGGAAGCATGTAATAATTTATATTAAATGACCAAGCATCCTGGTCGGAATCAAGTCTCCATAACACAACTTAGAGTCAGCGGGGAGGACAGAACCGCAGTGGAATAATTGTTTAGATCAGACTGTTTGTGGCTAAGTCTGTAAGAGATTGTCTTTATAAGTGATTAATGTGGAAGTTGTTTTAGTTAGAATGTTTTATCACAGAAACAGAAAGCAAGCTAGAGCATGAGGTAAGAGGAAAGCAAGTGACAAATGAAAATAACACACACTGGACAGGTCCACTTCTCCAGCACCGGGCCGAGCAACTTTGCAGACGTGTCCCCCAGTGTGAGTCTAGAGCACACGCAGGCCTGGGGCGGCACTCGGCAACAGGGTGCACATCCCGCACTTGTCAGCTCCTCCTCTTTCCTTAATTTCAGCGCATTGTCTTGTCTCTTCATTTCAATGAGAAACAGAAGTAAGCAAAAGAGATGGACCACAGACTCCCCCTGTCTCTCCTCCTCCTCTTTCCTTAATTTCAGCGCATTGTCTTGTCTCTTCATTTCAATGAGTAACAGAAGTAAGCAAAAGAGATGGACCACAGACTCTCCCTGTCTCTCCGGCCCATCACCAAGTGTCTACCCCACGTGCCCTGCGGTCCCACAAGAGCTGCGGGCTGTGCTGCTCAGTCAGCATCCACACTCATTTGGTTTCCTGCCTGGAGGACATGTGATTGCGGTGCTTGGCACTGGAGCTAATCTTATCTAATTTTTACTCTCTCCATCAGCATGAAAATAGAGTTGTCTTTAGAAAGAATAGAGAAAGACTAGAAAAGGTCCTTGGCTTTAACTTCTTTCCAGCTTCCACAACAACTTTTGCAGTCTCTGGTAAAAACGATCTCTCTACTTTATGTCCTACCTACTATTTCTGTTTTTCGTGTGTGTGTGTGTGTGTGTGTGTGTGTTGATGTCAATGGTCAATTCTCATCTAAGGTGATTTATTAGAAGAATTTGACTAACCATTTAGCAAAAATTTTCTTCCTTTTTTATGACATCTTCATTTGCTGGATCCATTTCTTTCCCCTACTTTGTGATTTTGGAGGCTTCCTGGGTTTCCTTGGTCTTTGTCTCATTTCAGACTCGTGTCCTTCCTGTTCCCCTTTAGCCTTTTGCTTTAATATCCCTGGCACAGTTCATTTTTCACTTGTGCATCCAGCTGCTGATTCTCTACTTGGACCACTAAGAGATAGCTCATGTTCATTGTGTCTGTAATAAACTGACCTTTCTTAGCAAATGTGTACTCACTACAACTTTCCTGCACAGTCAGCGACATCTCATCTTTGCAGATCCTCAGTCAATTCAGGTAAAATGCTTTGTGTCGTTACCCCGTGTTTCTCATGCAGTCTCATTTTTCACTTGTGCATCCAGCTGCTGATTCTCTACTTGGACCACTAAGACATAGCTCATGTTCATTGTGTCTGTAATAAACTGACCTTTCTTACCAAATGTGTACTCACTACAACTTTCCTGCACAGTCAGTGACATCTCATCTTTGCAGATCCTCAATCAATTCAGGTAAAATGCTTCGTGTCATTACCCCGTGTTTCTCATGCAGTCCTTCTTGTGCATGGATCTGATTTCTGCACATACACTGACTGCATCTCCTCTATTACCTTGATCATACAATGGATTGCTACGATACCTCACAGCAGATCCTGGTCTCTGCTCTTGCTCCTCTGTAGCCTATTCTTAACATGGCACCTGGGGTGAACATTTGAAATATGTGGATTTGTCCTATCTATTCAAAACTCAGCACTGGCTTTTGTTGACTTAAGGTAGAAGCCAAAATACATCAGCAACCCATGACTGTCCTACATGAACTGGGCCTTCCTTACCACTTCCTCTACTCAACCTTCATGCATTTGTGCCTTGGACCTTCTCATTAGGTTATCCAATTTGCCTAGGTTAACTTTCCATCATAAATCTGCTTTGTAAACACCCTTCTGACTTTTCATCTTTGTTCATGTCTCACCTTAAAAAAAATATTTTGTGTGTGTTTTGAGCATTTTATATAATACATCTAATCAAATGTAGACCCCCGCACCCATGTTCCTGATAGCCCCCCTCCAGCAGATTTCATGCATTCTGTCATATATGTTAAGCCCTTTATGCTGTCCTTTTAATAGAGATTTGTTTCATATTTCCTGGAATGTCTCCCTCACTATTCTGCATAGCACTTACAACTTTTAGCATATTCTGGAACCCATGTCTATTCATGTTCATATCTTCTATCTTCTTCCACTGATTATATTTTTACTTCTTTGGTATCACAAGTCTTCACTTCATTGATATATGCTAAGCATGTATTCATCTCTCAATGAACATTAATGAATGGTGCATATTTGTTATGAGTATGGGCTCTGAAGACAAATAGTTGGGATTCAATTCCATTTCATCATGCCTTTAGTAGCAGAGTAGCTCTGTGCAATCATACTCAGCACTTAGTAGATTTATATTACTTATGTAAAAACTGGGTTAATAACACTGTATATCTTATAGAGGCATTGCCAGGATGAACTGGGATGTCATTCAGATGACTCAGAATTGCCCTGAACATACAGCAACTATCATATGAGATAAATATTATTGGAATCTATGTTTTACAAGTGAAAGAAACAGGGATTTAGAAAGCTGCATACTTTATAAGAGACAAACGCTAAGTGGCAGAGCTGGAATACGAATTTAGTTTCATTTTACAACACATTTGCTCTTTACCTCCTTCTTGCAGTCATGATGCTTGTACAACGGAATATTGTTGTCACTATGCCTTCTATCCCGAGGAATATAAGAAGCTATTGATGGTAGATCTCATGATGTAGCCTCTAACATTAATTTTGCCCTTTTAATTTCTATTTCAAATCTTGTTTTACTGTTATTGCAGATGTTGAGGAGCTCCAGTTGTGCAACTGATTAGCAAGCTGTACTTACACAGATGTTATTACATGTTTAGTAATTTTCAGAAATTATTCAATAACAGAGGTAGCAGATCATTGTGTTAAAAATTTGAGAAATTTATTCTATTTATGGGACATCTTTTAGTGCTCGTTATTATTAGGTTCATTGTAGATTTAAAATATGGATTCTCCATCTCACTGAAGAGATGTGCTCAGAGGTTTGCAATCTTTGCTAAGAACATTGAAATGTTTCAACTCACTCCACAAATTATTTTAAATAACCTTGGAAGAATAAATGAGAAATAACTGTGAATACCTGTTTAATGTTGTGAATAGAAAGGCCATGGCAGGTGGATCTCTGTGAGTTCGAGGCCAGCCTGGTCTACATAGTGAGTTCCAGGCCAGCTGGGGATACAGGGAGACCCTGTCTTAAAAAGACCAAAAAAAAAAACAAAAAAACAAAAAAACAAAAACAAAAACAAGAAACCCAGAATTTAAATGTTTAAAAAAACCAAAAAAAAAAAACAAAAAAACAAAAAAACAAAAACAAAAACAAGAAATAGCTTATAACTTGCAGATCCATACAAACAATACTGATTTGAAGATTCTCAAATGGAGAATCTAGGATGCTTCGGCAAAAATGTCATTCAAACACTGTATAGTAATTCTCACATGGTATGTGGCACAGCTTGTTCACACAAATTTCCAGTCCTCTCTCCATGTGAAACCAGAGCACCAGGCACTGAGAGGAGGGGCTATGCTTCACATGACTCCAATGATCACACTCGGTCTCTCTTCAGTTCTCTGCTCCAGACTCTTTCTTACTGGCTTGAGAGCTCTTTCTCGCTTCTGGGAGGATTGACATTTGCTCCCAAGTATCTGCTGCACCACTTGGTAAAAAACATCATCATCAGGACTGGAGAGATGGTTCGGCAGTTAAGAGCACTGGTTGTTCTTGCAGAGGACCTGGGTTCGATTCCCAGAATCCACATGGCAAGTAACAACTGTCTATAACTCCAGTTCCAGGGGAATCTGATGCCCTTTTCTGACCTCTGTGGCAATGCACAACATGGGTGCACTTACTCACGTGCAGGCCATAAACTCATAGAGACAAAAATGAAAATAATAAAAAAAATTCTTTTAAATGCCATCATCATATGGACTGATGTCAGATGCAGTGACAGTGACATGCACTGGTCTGTACACTGTGAGCAGAACCAACCAAGGCCATATTTAAACAGAAGATTAAAAGCCATAGTATTGTTTCATTGTTATTCTTCTCCCAGCCTGCATTGCAAGAGTAACATGCACTGCATAGGACCTTATCCTAAGTCAACCTCAGGGCACAGACAGAGAACTACATCTGGTCTAGAGGAAATGATGTCCACCTTGGAGAGAAGCTAAATGTACATTGAAAGAAGGAGAGAGGAAAACAAATCCTAGAGACCAACAGCAATGCTTAGGGTATTACGTGTTTTTTTCCAAGAACTAGTTCTTGCAGGAGAATCACACATACCAAATGCTTTTCCATGTGACTTACTTGGTCAATAAAATGCCACATCTCAGAGAAGCTTTGTTTCTGCATTACGCTCAGAATAGCTTGGCGTGGAAGCTGCTCCCTCAGGCTCATTTCCAGAATGAAGATGAGTGACAGCAGAAAGACAGCCAGACATGTGTTGGGCAAAGCACACACAGGGTGTGCGTGCCTTTGGGATTCTAAGACATCAATATCTGGGGTGGGGGTGGGGGGCTTGTTACCGTTGCAGAAGCTGGCAGATATACCTTCTTCCCTTTAATCCCACTTTTCATTTTTTACCAACTAAGATGACTGAAATTTTAGAGCCAACTTGGGACAAACAAATAACATACTATGTAATAAATATACGTACAAATATGCTATGACTTTGCCACAAATGTACATAAAATAGCTGCAAATTAAAATGTGCATTTTGTGCTATTTAGTTTTATGTTACACAGATGCTTTTATTTCAGTCATAAAAAAAGGATTTGTGAATGGAGATATTACCAATCACTAGGCCTAATTAAAAAAAGGATAATGAAAAAATATTTTTAATATGTCATTGTGATAAAATGGCTTACTTTAAAAAACTTCTTTCATTATTTAAACTTTCAGGCTATTTTATCTCATAGCACAATGCACAAATGTGAGGTTCCGATGGGGGGGCATTGGCTCCACAGGATTAACTGAAACACACTACACATAGGTCCTTCTACGCTATAACTATTTTACTACTTAATTTCTCTGCATTTTTTCCTTAATAATCTTTTTTTCTAATTACTGGCAAGTTTTTGAAAACTTTTTAAAAAATATGTATACAGTGGTAAAAATGCCATCAGGCCTGCAGTTCACTGTGAGTTGTAGCCTTTATCAGGTCCATTGTTAGTCTGGTGTTATATCATCAAGACAAATATTTTCTCAACAAAAACTTCAGAATGTGGCTCTTTAGGAGTTTACTTACTGACCATAATAGGTTTTCAAACTGCAAAAATTATTTTATGCTTCTCCAAAACTGTGGATATTCTTATGAGCAGACTTTTTATGGTAGACCAGCTGCTTATCAGTGTTGAAGTTTACCATACAAGGCATCTGTGTCTAAAATGTCAATAGTCTGAAACATATTGGACGCCATCATAACTGTCCTTTATCAGAGGAAATGGTCTGAGAGTGCTGAAGTAAGGTGAACTTGTAAAGTCTCATTCCAAATGAGAATTTTAGCAAAGAAACCGAGAAAGTCCTACATAAGCTTGAGGTCCTTTTTCTTAAAGTTCTGAAACAGTCTTATTTTCAACAAGAGTCATTTTATTTTACTGTGACTTTCATCTCAACCTACACTCAACACCTAACAGTCAGTTTACCTTTCTAATTATTGTCTAGCAACTTTAAGGATCACCAAATAATTCTTGAAAAATAGTATTAAAACTTACGTTTTACTCTAACTCTTTTCTGCATTTCATCTGTGGAGAACTTGTGATGTTATTTTCCTTGCTCTATGTATTGGAGATAATGGTTTTATGAAGGGTCAACATTTTAATATCTTTTCAATGACCATAGTGACAATCATCTTGTAGGCATGATTTCCCTTCCTATATAATCCATTTATATAAAGCAAAATATCATTAAGTGCTCCTACACATTTTGTGGAAAATGAAACGTGGCCTCAAACTTCCCTACAGGAGCACTGTATCATAGGTGACCAAAACACAGTCTTACATACCAGTATTGCTGTACACAAAGGATGAGGGGATTTGGCAGTTATCATATTATCTTGGTCTTGGGTAAGAACCATAGGCTGAATGGCATTTACTGAAATGAACTTTTTCCTTTTCTCCCAAATATACAGATATGCGGACGGAGCATAGTATGCTTTAAATAAGATCAAAGGTCTCTTATGTTTTCTGTAGCTTAACTAAAATCTTCTTGGAAACCAAGTGTAGTAGAAATTTTGTTTTTCATCCTATTATTCTAGAGCTGTAGAGAATATCTTTGCTGCTATGATTCACTTTTTTACTTGATATACTATAGAAAGTGCAGTTGCTGATCAGACCTGACACTCCAGAAAACAAAAAATATGAAAATATTTGGTTTCTGTTTGTCCACATTTCAGTTGCAATGTCCATCTCAGGACTGCTTGGTTTCATGGAACAATCAGAAGAATGGTGGGATTGTGCCTATGTGTGCCTGTGTATCTGCAAGCCAATTCAGTGCCTGTTTTCTGATGGACAGTGGTGGTAGTTGGGGAGCTGAAGAAGGCACTGCCTTGGAAGTACTTAGATAACATAATGAGCTTCCTGTGTGATTCAGCTTTCACAGACATTTTATCTTGCTTTTTTTATCATGTCCAATACAAGTTCTTTAACATATTGTAGAGAATGATCTATTTTGATTTTTTTTCATTTTAGTCTTCTCTTCTCTTTAGAGTTTATTTTTAAAGAATTTTTTTCGAAGAATGGCTCTGATTTTTTTGTTAATAATTTATTATTCAAATTAGCTTCTTATTCTTTTATAACATTAACATTTCTTTTGAATTGTTTCAAAGCACTTACTGTTTGTTATTGAAAGCAAACTGATCCATTTTGTTTCCTTGAAGAAGCAGTTATAAGAGACAGAAACATAGACGATGAGTATGCCCTATTCACACAGAAATGGGCCGCATTCAGATTTCATGCCTGTGATTTTTACATGATGTCAGAGGCCTGCATTCTTAAGTTCCTTAAGGAGAAAATGGACAATGGCTTCGTCAACTTCTGGTAGGGAAGGTTTCGGCAGTCTCCTCCATCAATGGCCTCCTACCCTTCTGTTTCCTGACTCTTAATTAGGAGTATGAAGGTTTCTCCTCCTGCCTCCTCTTCCTGCAATTTCCATTCCAATCAGACTTTTAAAAATTTTCTCATTTTCTTCCTGGCTACTCCTTTTTCTCAACTCGTTCTATGTTATTCATTTTTCATTTCTCCTAAAAGTATAAATTCCATGTTTCTGGTATCTTTTCTGAATGCATACTGGAAGTTAAGTTAGAGTATAATAGAAATATGGGAGAAAACATTTGTGAAAGACTATGTCTTGTGAAAGTAAAGATAGGAGAAAAACAGTTACAAACTTTGTTGTATGAAATGAAAGATTTTTCAATTGTTTTGCTTTGGTTTTTATTTTTAAATCATCAATATTGATGTCCTAGTTTGCTTTTCTGTTACTGTGATAAACACATGACCAAAAGCAACTTGGAGAGGAAAGGTTTATTTCATCTCACAACTTCCAATCACAGTCCTTCATTGAGGGAAGCCAGTGCAGGAACTCAAGTCGGCAGCAACCTGGAAGAACTGAATCAGAGACCACAAAGGAACACTGGTCATGCCTTGCTTCCCCTGATTTGCTCAGCTACCTTTCATAAACAGCCCCACGCCTGTCTCCCTAAGATTGGCACCACCTACAGTTGTCTGGGATCATCTACACCAATTGACAATCAAGAAAATGTCAAACACACTCATAGGCTAATCTAACAGGAAATTCATCAGTTGGTGGTAGAGGCTGCTTCTTCCTAGCTGTTCCTGGTTTGTATCAAGTTGATAAAAACTCACCAACATTGTTGGGAGACCCTGCCATGGTCGCAGCCCACCATGTCCGGACAGCTCTACCAGCTCGGCTCAAAGTGGAGGACTCCCTTTCTCAGCAGGGGTTTCCTACTGTCTGCCTGACTTATTTGGACCATGACCTTTGACATAGTTCCCTGCAAATGCTGTCCCTGGTTTTCCCATATGATAATTAGGCATTGCACTACAGCCAGTCAATCCCACCTCCCCTTTCTACATGATAGGGTCCTCCTGCCACATGCAAATAAAACATACTATAAACACCTATCAGGTAAAGCTTTGGCTGCCATCCTGACCCTTTATCTTTCCCTTCAACTCCCTGAATAAACGAGCTGTCTCACTGAAGCTGACTCCCGGAAGGTTTCTCTGTTTTACTCACGCCTGTCCTAACCCTGTTGGTCACCTCTTGTTCCCTTTGTCCTCACGGATTGGTGGCCAATGACCCGCTAGAGAAGGGAGACCCATACAATATGATTGACCCCTTGTCAACTTGACCTACAAACACACCATTAATAAACTATAACCTTTCCTTTCTTGTTCATCCCCCCAAACTTATGTCCATATCAATAGAAAACATATTACAACTATAAAAGTTCAGTACTCTTAAAAATTCAGACATTTTAAAAGTTCAAAGTCTGTATAAAATAGCCAACATTTCTTAACTGGACTTTGGTAAAGTTAAAAAAATAGAGTTAATCCTTCCTATTCCAAGAAAGAAGAACCAGGGCACAGTTACAATCAGATCAAAACAAACCCCCAAATTGAGCAGTGTGAATCAAGTCTTGCAGTCCAATTCCAAGTACGTGGGTGTTACAACTCTCTGGGCTCCAAAGGGCTTGGGTCCCCCCACTACTCTGGCCCTTCCATTTGAAGCACACACATTTTGTCTCTTAAGCTCATGCCAGCTCCACACGTACTGATGTCCTTGGTGGATGTTTAATGGTTCTGGCACTTCTAATATCCTTGGGTCTCTACTTCAACTGAGGCTGCACCTTCACCAATGGGCCTCTCTTCAGGTAAACTCTGAACCTACCACATTGTGCTATGGCTCTTCTCCATGACCCCATTCCTGCCTTCAAAGCTAGTACCATGTGAGAGACTTAAATTTCACCAAATTTGGCTGCAAACTTGAGACACAGCCTTGGTCCCGCAGGACTACAACCTCTGTGGAAACACTTTCCAGAGGATTTTGCCTCAGTGATGTTGGTCTCTTATTAGTCACAACTGATTTTTCAGCTCCAGCTAACCAACTTCTGTTGTCCCAGTACAGTACAAATTTCGCTTCTAAAAATTCTTAGTTCAAACATATCACACAAGTATCTTGAGAGACTTTCCAGAACTCTCCAACTTCCCTCTGAAACTTCAAAAGCCAGGCCTCCTACAGAGGAATTTTTATCCACATAACTATCTTCCAAACTCCCACACCAACAGATCATTAAGCTCTGAATACTCAAAAGATTTTTCCATCCCAATGTTCCGACACGTCCACAATCCTTCCAAAAATAACATGGGTCAGGTTTTTCATAGCAATAATCCATATTGCTGGTGTGTTTTACTGGGTTTGCTTTCTGTTGCTGTGATAAAACACTAACCATCAGCAACTTAAGGACAGGATTTTTTTGGCCTCCACTTTACAGTTCATCACTGAGGGAAGTCAAGACAGGAACTCAAGACAGGAACCTGGAGGCAGTAAGGGAGGGTACAACCAATGCAGGAGCACTGCTTATCATGCTGCTTGATCTCCCCTTTGGCTACATGAGCTCTCCAACTCAGACCCACTTGCCTAGAGATGGCTCTGTCACCAGAAGGATGGGCCTCCTATGTCAACTAGCAATCAAGAAAATGCCTCACAAGCATGGCTACAGTCCAAAATGATGGAAGAAATGCCTCAACTGATGTTCCCTCTTTCCATGTATGTCAAGTTGACAACAAATCTAATCAGAATAGTTTGCTCAATTTCTGAGGTCCTAAACACCAAATATATTCTGTATCTGGCAACGCAACAATATTTCCTTGACTCAATGTAGTGTGTGATTTTTCCTAGAAAAACTTTAAAGTAATTTATATTGCATGCATGTTACAAAGGGATATAGTACATAAAATGATGTGTATTTTTTCAAAATAATTTATCACCTATCTAAAAAATGGATAGTCAGTGTTTCCTCTTTTACAGGTAGGTTCTCATTAATGACGGCTGCTGGAGCAGGAAGTTCCATCAGGATTTCAAGTCTGGTCAAGAACCTCTGCATCTCATTTGAGGACTGCTTGGGAAGTCCTGTGTAAGAAAACTAAATTGTCACCATCTTTTGGGACCATTTTCTTGACAAGTGCTGGCATTTATTTGCCTTTCTTACAACATTCTTTAGATTTTAGTATTATTTTGCCTTTTTGAACTGACCTATATTTATCATTTCATTTCACTTATCATTTACTGAAGAAAATGAAGAGGAGAAGGAGGGAGAGAGAGAGAGAGAGAGAGAGAGAGAGAGAGAGAGAGAGAGAATTACACACTAAAAAAATCACCAAAATCAGAAGCACCTGAGAAATCGTAAGTGTGTTGATGAGCTGGCCTGGCTGACAAGCCTTTAATCTCAGCATTCGGGTGGCAGGGGCAAGTGAATCTCTGTGAGACAGAGTGCAGCCTGCTTTACATGGTGAGTTTCAAACCATCTGGAACTACAGGGTGCCCTGCTACCATGTTCCATGATACACTTAAGTTTTTCTCATTCTTTTGATAGATACAAAGTGACTAACACTGCCAGTGGTTACCACATACCCATTGTGAGGACTTGCATTTTTTGAGATATGTAAGTAGGAACAGATGAACATAAGGATTAGTGTTCTCATTAATCCAAGTCAGTTTGAGGAAAAAATGATCCAGGTCTGTAGGCAATCAGGGCTTAGCAACATTGTCATATCAGCACAATGGGACAAAAGTTCAGAAGCCAGATAGAGCTTTCAGTTGGATGATTAAAAGATTAAGATGACGTTAGGCAACCACACTGTGGAGATTTCATGGGTAACGCTCCCCTGTCATGTTTAGAATGTACTAACAAGCAGACGATGTCCTGTCCCTCTCGTTCTCACACTCTTTCTACCACCTCTTCTACCAAGTTTCCCGAGCGTCAAGGTATATTGGTTGCATTGTAGAAGTGTCACTTAGGACTGGGCACCTCACAGTCACATATTCTCTGCATTTGAACAGTTGTCTGACTCTGTAATCATCCCCAACTTATGCAAGACAAAGCTCCTTTGATGAGTGCTGAGAATGCACTTGTCTGCAAATACAAGGGTATGTATTTAGAATACAGAAAGAAATTATGTTGGTGTTGGTCTAGTGAGGTTACAGAAGTAGGTTTTCTCCAGGGTCTCAGACCTTTCTAGCCATGTGTACTTGGCTACGTTAACAGTACTACTTAGCTGTCCAATTTGACAGCTCTTGATTACCCTCAATATAAAACTGTGACTACTCCAGCACTAGAAATAATTTCCTGGGCTGACCATTGTTGTGGTTCTTAGGCTTCATGGCTGGATAGGATTATTGTTTGTTGGTCTCCCTTGGCAACTTGCATAGTATCTTCTGATGTTATGAGAGCTAGTCTTCATGGAGAAGGCATCCTGGTCAGTTCCAGTTCAATAGCTCCATGTCCTGTGTCTTCAGGAACAGTGTTTTGCTTTCAAGTTGCGGGAGGCAATCAAGGACACTGGCAATAAATGAATTATTTTGGATGTATCTTGGACAACAACTGGAAGACAGGTTTCTTTTGTCTGGCACTGTCATTTTTTGTTACATAGCCTTTGTCTATACACACGCATCTCTAGGTAGGTGGGTATGAGTTGGAGAGGTCATGTGGCCCAATGAGAGATCAAGCTGCGCGATAAGCAGTGCTCCTGCATTGGTTGTACCCTCCCTTACTGCCTCCAGGTTCCTGTCTTGAGTTCCTGTCTTGACTTCCCTCAGTGATGAACTGTAAACTGGAAGCCAAATAAATCCTTTCCTCCTGAAGTTGCTGATGATTAGTGTTTTATCACAGCAACAGAAAGAAAACCAAAGTAAAAATCCACACTAGCCATATGGATTATTGCTGTGACAGACCTCATTGTTCTTGCAGAGACCTGGGTTTGAATCCCAGCACCCACATGGTAGCTAATATCTGTCTGTAACTCCAGTCCCAGTGGATCTGACAGCCCCTTGTGACGTCTGTGGGCATTGCATGACACAGGTGCACTTACATGCAGGCAATAATAAATAAAATTCTAAAAAAGAATACATTTAGAAAAAAAATTAAAAGCCCAATTCACTGAGTATCATTGATCAGTAAGAATCAGTTACTACAAGAAGCCATCAGAAATGAATTTCATAAGTATAACATGAAAAACCAAACTAAACTAAGATACCATAGAATATATTATGCATGCTCCAATTTCAAAAGCAGGTAAAATCATCTACGAGGCCTGATGTTAGGATATCACTTAGGGTTTCCATGTCTTGTACAAGTGGGTCATCTTTCTTTTTGATCTTTAATTAGGACACATCATTCTGTATTTTGGGAAAAATTTGTTGCATTTCATAATATGTTTTAGGAACCTACGTTTGACTGAAATGTTTTCCTTTTTACTTTTACGTTTCATTGTGCATATTCATTGCTTATAATTTTATGTACAGACGTTTTCCCACAGATACATACTGTATGTTAAGCATAGAGTCTCCTCTGCTCCCTTTCTCATCCTTCCTCTAGTTCACTTCCTTTCCCATTTTACTTCTACTGACATGTGATATATACACATGTGCATTTTTTTGTATATACATGAAATCTAAGAACTGCAAATGAGAAAAGAAATATATTTTTCTTCCTGAGACTAGCTTAATTGCTTACTATAATGTTTCCATTTGCATCCATTCTCATGAAAATTATGCAACTTTGTTCTTATAGGTGAAAAACATTCCTTCGTCTATATCTACCACATTTTCTTATCCATCCCTACGTTTTTAGACACCTAGACTAGTTCTATAACTTAACTGTTGTGACTAGTGTTGCAATAGAAATTGATGTGCTAGAACCTCTGACACAGTAACTTGGAGTCCTGTGAGTTAAATGCCCAGAGTGGTGCAAATACATCCTTTGGTAGAATTATCTTTAGTTACTTGAGGTCCCTTAATTCTCATTTGTATAGTGACTTAACGAGTTTACATTCCCACCGCAGTATATAAGGGTTCCCTTATCCACATCCTCACCAACATTTGTTGTTACTGATTTTCTTAATGTCTGCCATTCCAACTGGGGTAATGTGGGATCACAACGTAGTTTCAATTTTCATTTATCTGATGGCTAGTGAAGTAAAACATTTTTTCATTTATTTTTTTTTGCCATTTATAAGTCTGTTTTTGAGAATGGTCTGTTCATTTCATTTTTCTATTTGTTGATTTTATGATCTGATTTCTTGTCCATTAGATATTTTTTAAATCTTTTCATACTCTAGATACTAGTAGCCTGTCGGATATCCAATTAAGAAATATTTGCTTTTTCTCATTCTCTATGCTGTAGCTTAGAGTCCTGTTCAGAGGATTCTTTTATACCTCTGTATCTTGAAGTGATTTTCCTATTTTTCCTCTAACAGTTGAGACCTCACATTAATGTCATTGACCCATTTGGAGTAGATTTTTGTACACTGTGAGAAAAATGAATTTCTTTGCATTTTTTCACATGCAGGTATCTTGTATTCCCAGCACCAGTTGAGGAAGAAGATGTATTTTCTCCAATGTAGATTCTTCGCATCTTAGTGAAAAATCAGTCTTTCATACTGGTGAATTTTAAGTCTTTTTTCTGCTTACGTAAGGGATAGCATTAGAATTTTGATGTATATCACACTGAATCTGTAAAATTGCCTCTGGTAATGTAGCCATTTTTGAAATATTAAATCTTCTAGTCCGTGAGCATGGGAGAGCCTTCCATCTTCCAGTAGATTCTTTATTTTTTTTTCTTCAGTGTTTCAAAGCCTTACTATAGAGATCTTCAACTTCCTTATTAGAAGGCATTTGTTGAGGCAATAATCCGTGAGCATGGGAGAGCCTTCCATCTTCCAGTAGATTCTTTATTTTTTTTCTTCAGTGTTTCAAAGCCTTACTGTAGAGATCTTCAACTTCCTTATTAGAAGGCATTTGTTGAGGCAATAGTGAATGGGATTTCTTGTTTTCTTAGTATGTTTGTCACTGGTGCATAGGAAAGCTACCAATTTGCATGTGAATTGTCTATGAGATCTAATAGATTCTGTTCAGTCTTTAGAGTCTCTTCTCTATAAAATTATATCATTTCTAAATAAGGGATAGATTTATTCCTTTGCTACTCATATCATTAATTTTTCTTCTCTTGCCTTACAGCTCTAGTTAAGATTTCAAGCATAATTTTCAATGAGTGGTGAAGGTAGACATCTTGCCTTGTTCATGATTTTAGTGGAAATGCTTTGCGTTTTTCTCCATCAGTAAAATGCTTGCATAGCTTTTACAGACATTGCCTTCATTATGCTGATATATGTTCTTTCTCTTCCTAGTCTCCTCAGGACTTTAATCACGAGGGGTTGTTGAATATTGTCAGAAGTCTTTTCTTCTGGGTGTGGTGGTGCACACCTTTAATCCTAGCAGTCACAAGGACAGACAGGTGTACCTTTGTAAGAGGTCAGCCTGGTCTACTTAATGAGTTCTAGGCCAGCCAGGGCTGCATAGTGAGAACTTGTCTCAAAAAAGCAAAACAAACATGTCCTCTCTGTACCTACTGAGATGATCACATGATTTTTGTCTTTAGGTCCATTTATATGACATATTCCATTTATTACATATGTTGAGCTTTATTGTATTTCCTTATGAAATTCCTCCTGCTGAACAGGCCTCAAAGCTAATCAGAGAGCAGTTGGTTATCCCCATAACTAACACAGCTGCACTGTAGCAGTGAGCAGTCTTGTTTTCCAAGTTGCTATTGAACTTGGTAGGTATCACAGCTGGATAAGATTGCTGATGCCTTTTCTTCTTCAGAGGCTGCCCAGGACCTTCTGGCATCATGAAATCTAGCCAGCAGGGAGGAAGCTTATAATTCAGTTTCAGCTTGGTTTCTCCATGTCTTGCAATCAAAGTGTGCAGTCTCTTCAGCAAAAGGTCATTTTCATTTAGTTCTGATGGCAAACCAAGAGGAATTGCAAGGGTCTGTATTGCTTTGGGAGCCTCTGGGATCAACCTGATCGCCCTGATCACCCTGATCATAAGAAGCTCTCTCACTCCTGGCATTCAAAGCTCTATTTTATAAGCCACAGTTTCTAGGAGCATCCCTTTCCAGGTAAGTAGGCTATCTCCCTTCTAACTTTAACTTAACTTTAACTTAGAGCTTTAAATTGAACTACAAAATAGGAGTTTTCATATTTTTTTAATACATCCTATATTTTGGTTAATCCTTACCCACACCCTCATCCCTTCTATTACCTTTCCAAGTCCGTAGTCCTTCTTTCTACATTCATCATCACCCATGTCCTAATATACCCAGTGGCTCCTTCCTACTTCTCTAGCTTCTAGAGGTACTCAGGTTAATCATACAGATCTAATATCTGTAGCTAGGATCCATATGTGAGAGAAAATATGCTGTGTTTATCATTCTGAGTCTGAGTTATCTCAGTATAGCTTTTCTAGTTCCATCAGTTTATTTGAAAATTTTATAGTTTCATTCCTTTACAGCTGAGTAGAACTCAAAGTGCATACACATAGTAGTTTCATTATCCCTTCACCAGTTGATGGACATCTAGGCTTATTCTGTCTCCTAGCTATCATGAGTAGAGCAGTAGTGAGCATGGATGAGCAAATATCTCTGTACAAGAATACAGAGTCTTTTTCGTATGTCCAGGTATGGTTTACCTGGGTCATATGGAGTTCTTTTTGTAGCTTTTGAGAAACATCCACACTGATGTAAGCCAGCTAATACTTCCATCAGTAGAAGAAAAGTGTTTCACTTTCCCTCCATCATGCCAACATTTTTTGTCCTTTCTTTTTCTTAATGACAGTTATTCTTACTGGGGTGAGATATAATCTTTTGAGATGCAATCTCAAGAGCTTTAACTTGTATTTTCTTGATAGCTAATGATGTTTAACTCTTTTAAAAATATTTATCGGCCGTTTGTAGTTCATCTTTTGAAAACACTGTTCTGATCTCTGACCAAATTTTGAACGGATTATTTGCTTTCTTAATGTGTGCAAAGAAACTGTGAGGTAATATTTTACTTTCCAAACAATGGGGTCATAGGGACTCTGTCTGCTGATTTCCATGTACTCAAACTCTAGGAACTTTACCATGAATCAATTACATATCAGATAAGGGTAGCTCACTTCCATGGGCTACTGTCTCAGAAAACAGATTCTAAACAAACTCTAGGAACTTTACCATGAATCAATTTCATATCAGATAAGGGTAGCTCACTTCCATGGGCTACTGTCTCAGAAAACAGATTCTAAGAAGCCCTGGAATGACTGGTAAATAATCTTTAAAAATTAAGATCTGATTCCTCTCAGCTTTGAGCGGAGCTACTCTGTTCATCATGGATAAAATATTGCTGCCTTTGTACTAAGCAGTTTGAGTGAATAATTTAATTTTGGTCAATAAATACATGACGTCTCTCCAGCTTAATCCTGCCCTTACTGGTGGGACAGAATACTAAAGGGGAGGAGTGTGTGGTATATTAGGGACATCGATTCTTTTAGGGGTCATCGGCATAGTTGGACCTCCAGGGAAATCACAGAGACAAGATCTGGCCAAACTATATAGCCCATTGGGGAAAGACGTGCATATTGCGCAGGAGGGCCGAAAGCTCTTTCTTTCTCCAGATCCCAGTGAGAGGCTCCATTTGAAAATGCTTTCAGTGGATTGATTTTCACACTCAACTTGGAAACTGAGAGTTTGTTTGGGCAGAAGACCGATCCCTGAAGAGTTGGTGTGAGGCACAGGGAAAAGAAAGTGCTCCTGGCTTAGGACACCAGGCAGCAAGGCATGGGCCTGTGCACAAAGTAAACTAGGTTCTGATGTTTTCAAAGGGCCCTAAACACAAGAAATGTGGCAAAAATAGTGAAAAATATCACATGAAACAATTTACCTCTCAGACAAGCAGTCAATAAGGATGGACAGTAAAAAAAGAATTTCCCCCAATTTTCCAGATAAAAAGTGGTTATCAAATTTCTCCTTTATGTTCTTCTTCCTTACACACAATAATATAAAAAGATGGAGAGCTATGCACAATTAAAACAAACAAGTAGACTTATTGCAATTGTGAAAGTTGGGGGGGTTAATTTTTGTGATTTTGATCATATTTAGACCCTCTCCCCCTATCTGAACCTCCCTTACTCCCTACTTCCTTGACAGATTTCATGTACTGTAGTAGAGGAAAGAGATGGATAAATGATAGATAGAAAGATAGATATAAGTAGGTGATAGATAGATAGATGCTAGTTAGATAGATAATAGATAGATAGATGATAGATGATAGATAGATGATAGATGATAGATAGATAGATGGAATGGATGGATGATAGATAGATAGATAGATGCTATCAAGTTAAATTTATGTCCCCAAATGCCTGGAAACAATCATACTGATTGAGGTAATCCAGACCCAGAAAAACAACATTGCATGTTCTCTCTTATATGTGGATGCTAACTTGGAATCATTAGATATACATAATTCAGTTGAAAAAAATCCATAGTGGTCAGGAAACTAGTAAATGACCATGGGGGAGGCTTCATGGGAGGAGATATAGAAATAAATTGTAAAATGTTTTTATAAAATGGAATCCTCAAAACTATAAAAGTAAAACAACAAAATGCCTATTATATTTTTTTCTAGGTATATGAGTGCTTTATCCTCCAAAGACTTGAAGCAGTAATTACTTGTTAATTACCATCTATTTCATATTTTTATTTGTTCCAAAACAATAATTACAATTAACATATTTCATTCACTTTACAAGAAGCCCCCTGTGTATATGTATTTTATTAACTGAACCAACATGATTACTACTTTGCTCATATGTTTTTATTTCCACATAGGATTGATTCCTTTAGCAATTTCTCACTTATTCCCTGTTGTATAATTCATGATTTATACAGCATTGCAGTGAGTGTGTGGCATATTCCTTTTATTAGCTGTGTTTAATTCCACACCACAAAAAAGTCAAGTTTGGCCTTAGAAAATTTTGTGGGCTCCTTGTTGTTCATAAAATACACTTCTAACCCATTTCCTCGAGATGTTTAGAACATGGCCCTATATTCACACTCCTTTTTAATCTCCTTGAATCTCAAATAACATTTTAAAAGGTCAAATGATTATGTTGTAGTTCCCTAAGACATATTAGTAACTAACAAGAAATTGGAAAATAATACTTTTGTAAAGTCAAAAGCTGACAGAAGACTCTGGCCTTCAATCTCAGAATTAATATAGGAATCAGAAATGCAGACATACTCCTGGAATTTGTTTGTGACATTTAACCAAATTGGCATCATTTCTGACACTTCTATCAATGCTAGGATGCACAGACATTTATCTTTCCAGTGGCGGCTAAATTCTGCTAGCTCATTAAGATCAATTTTCAAAGGTTAAGCCCAAGAATTAAATTTTCGAACTATTTTACCTTTTGAATTCTGAAATAATTTGGGCAAGAATTCAAGTTAAGAATTTTCTGTGTTAATGAACATGGTGGGCCACATCTATAACTCCCACATGCAGGAAACGAGCTGGATGCCTCCACACCCAGCTAACTAATCCTTGGTCTCCTAGCTGAACTCCCTGTTTCCAGAATCATCTAATGTTAACCTATCATCAGAGTGAGAGTGGCTTTATGAATTGCAGATCTGTTTAAATCACTCTATTATATACTTGTCTAGAGCTCCTCATTTTTTTGAAGATAAAAATCCAAACTCCCGAGTTAAGCCCCAGGGTCATTTATGATCTGTCACCTGATTGCTTCCACAGCCCTTTCATTTTCTGCACCACATCTGTCAGCTTCTTAAAGTTTCTTAACCGCATTGTGCTTCTAACTTTGCAGCAAAATCCTCTCTGAGCAGAAAGGTTGCTGGGTTCCGTTCTCATCTGTCTCCTTATCTTTCAAAGGGAGCACATGAATCATCTTTCTTTAGCACATCAACTCTCACAATGACCTAATCATTCAGATCTTCTACTCTGCTGCCTTAGAAAATAGGACATACCCCTATTTTCATAGATACGCTACTTTTTGAGACAGGATCTCACCATGTATCCCCAGCTGGCCTGGAACTCCTATGTAGACCATACCAGGTTGGCCTCAATCTCACTCAATCCATTTGCCTCTGGCTCCCAAATGCTGGGATTAAAGTTGCGTGCCTCCACACCCAGCAGTTACCCTACTTTTAAACTGATTACTTATTTAAGAACATTCCCTAATACACTGTGCTCTCCAGGCCGGCAGGCAGACAGGCAGGAGTTTTAACGCTTCTCTTTATTTAAGGGTCTACAATAGATACGTTCAAATATGAGCTGAATCAAATATGTGCTGAATCAGGTGATGTGTGGCATGATTTGGACTGCACTTTGGAAACATTAATATGGCAATGACGAGAATGGGCTAAAACAGAAATACTGGAGCAGGACAAGCTGAGGGAGGCAGTATCACAGCATCTTAGCTTTGCCAGGAATTGTCTTTCCAGGCAAATTCTTCTCAATGACTGTTGTGTGAGTACATGCTCATGTGGGCAGGTGTGTGTGTGTGTGTGTGTGTGTGTGTGTGTGTGTGTGTGTGTGTGTGTTCATGTAGAAGCCAATGTCAGTCTCAGCGTCATTCCTCGGGAGCCATCCTCTTTGATTAGTGATAGCCAGTCTCTCACTGGCCTGGAGCTCACTGAGTCAGATATACTGGCTGGCCATGGGCCCCATGGATTCATCTCCTGTGAGCTGGGATTGTAAGCACACCACTGCAGCTGACATTTTAAAATATGAGTTCTGGGGTTTGAATTTGCGTCTTCATTCTTGTGGAGCCCTTTCCTGGCCGGATCCTTGCCCCAGCTAAATTAGTTTCATTCCTATGGCTCCTACTCCTTCCTGTAGCTTAATCACCCAGGATTCCCTGTCATCTGTCTCCCAGATTTCAGAAAGATCTAGAATGTAGTAGAAGATGGAGTCTTGAGTTAACTAACCCAAATTTCTATGATGACATTCAACTTCACTTGTTGAGCTACTTTCATCAAACTGCTTAAAAAACTCAGAACATTGGCTCCTATGGAAAAATGAGAAGAGATTTATCATGAAGAATTCTAAGGTATAAATTGGGTAAGGTTCATGGTCATCTTCATACATCATTGTGACTCTTCCTTTTAGTCTCAGAGTCCAAAGAGTGGTCCTTCAGAAATGTAATTGAAGTCGTGGGACCCCAGTCTTAAAGCATTTTAAGTCTCCTCTCTTGAACTACAGAAGGGACCGAAGTCCAGCTAAGGTGTTAAATTTTGTTTTTCTTCTCAGATTCTGGCTTGAGTGTAGTTCAGTGGTATATTACTTGCCTAGTGTGTCCGAGATCCTGATTTTGATCCTGAGTACCAATAATTAATGATAATAATAATAATAATAATAATAATAAAAATAATGCCAGACTCAAGCCACAATCTCTGATACATCCTAGGAAGAGTCACTGAAATAAGTAATGCAAAGAGATGTCTTTGTGTAACTGTCCCTTTCACAAGAAGATATCTTTATTTTTTCAATGAACTCATATTTCTACATAGTTCAAAGTATGGTTTTGATGGGAAATTATCATTAAACTTGCTATTAAGGGCATGCGTTTCCTCAAAGCATATATGGCTACGTGTGTTAAACTGCTTCAATAATAAGTTGTAGCTAAAATTCCTTCTGGGAGATACAAACAACCTCCAGACCCCTCCTCCCTTGGTCTCTATAAATACCGAGGTACAATTTTGCCAAACTACGTTCTAGAACATCAGTGAGTTTATTGGATTTACTTACAGAGCAGTTGGTGAGAGTTTATGAATGTGGGTGTGCCCCTCTTTTGTTTGCACTGGACAGTCTCCATCCAGGCGTGGATCGTGACTTCCCCACAGCTACACAAAAGGCAAGAGAGAGCCTCCCTATGGCCTCCTCAACTTATATACCATTAGTCTTTCTCCCTCAGGTAACTAAGCATACTTGATTGGTTGGGAAGCTGACTCTTCCTCCCCCTCCTTTAATGCAGAGCATAACAGTCAACAAGTTTGGCAAGCAGGTGCAACCAAGCTCAGGAAGAAGGCATCCGTAGTCTGTTAGTCAGAGGACAGTCCTATGCAACAAAATGAACACTCCAATAAAATATATTTTGTCACTCATAGACAGTTTATGGCTTGCTGGACACTGAAGGCTAAAATATGTTACTAGGACATAAATTTCCCTCTTCCATGTTGCTATGACAACCAGATTTTTTTGGATTAATTTATTTTGTAAAGTTGACCAAAACTTAAGTAGGCATTCAATTGAATTAATACTAAGCTTCCATAGAGTCCATAAAATGTCAGGTACTAGAAGCTACAGTGGTGACCAGGACAAATATGACAGGTACAGTTCTTAAACAAATTGCATTTTGATTGACTGATAATTAAAAAGTTAAGATAGGCCTGGTGGTATATTCTTATAATCCTAGCTACTTAGAAGGCTGTGTCAGGAAGATTTCAAGTTCAAGTCCTGCCTGGGCTGCAGAGAAAAACCAAATCCAGCCTGGGTAACTCAACAAGACTTTGTGGCAAATAAAATCTAAAAGGGCTGAGATTTTATTAATAGTTCAGTGGCAAAGCAATTGCCTACCTTGGATGTTTTAAGTTCAAGCCCCAGTAATGGAAAAAATAATAGTCCAGCTAAATAAACTGCACCAAACTTCAAAGACCTAGATCTGAAGAAAAGTCTAGATATGTGTAATGTCTCATTTATAGTAAGCCTGAACAGTACTGTGCTTCACGACTACAGTCCAGACTGTACCAGGAGACAGATGAAGCACCTTATCATCAAGGCAGAAGTGGGACACATGTAGAGCATACTATGGACGCATCCCTGGCATTTCAGTGGAAGTTAGCTTGGTCGAAGAATACCATCCCAAACTAATGGTTGTGTAAATGCAATCATCACTCAGAATTTTCTTCCTAAACTCAGTTAAAGGATATTTAGGAAATCTTCACAGAAAGTGTGTGTGTGTGTGTGTGTGTGTGTGTGTGAGAGAGAGAGAGAGAGAGAGAGAGAGAGAGAGAGAGAGAGAGAACACAGAGAGGAACACAGAGATGGAAACAGAGGACAAGGGACTAGGGAGAGAGGGAAAAGGAGGGGGAAAGGAAGACGGGCAGACACTAAATGAAGACAGGTCACTGGAAATCAGCCTGAGTGATTTGTCCTTCTTCACCCCAAATAAGAGGCTAGTAACTTGCCTTAGGCTTTTTCTTGAGGGGGAGCAAAACTGAAAATCAATAAATAATGAAAATACTTCCCTGGAGTTTTTTAGCTTTTTCTAAAATTTATCCGTTTTGGAATATGATTTCCTTTGGGACAAATATATTATGAATAACACCAGAAATGCTATGTGCTTTATAAATAATTTAGACTCCTTGAGAAGTAATTGTTGAGGTGGAGGAGGGGCCTCTTACCATTTCTGCATGAACAAGCTACTGATACAGTGATTCTCATGGGAAACAAGGAAATTCTAAGACTTGGGCATGAACTGAGTCAGAGTGACAGTGTTTCCAACAGGCATAAGAATTATAGTGTTTCCTTCTCTCACCTCTTGGAAAGAGATACTTAGATACTTTCTTGTTTATCTCTGTGAAAATGTTTATTAACCATGGATATAGGTGAAAGAACAAAGGAGTTTGCAAAAGACATTAATGGTGAAGCCCCAATCCTGCACAATTTGATCCAGGCTCTTGCATTCTGAGGTAGGCATTCAGGGTTAAAAATCACTGCTGTATATGATTCAGCTGCACCGCTCTTGGACATGCACCTGAAAAAGACAACATCCCCAAACCACAGAGCTACCTTCACACACGTTCATTGAAGCACTATTTACCATAGTCAAGTCATAGTATCATCCTATTTAATGGTGAAGCCCCAATCCTGCACAATTTGATCCAGGCTCTTGCATTCTGAGGTAGGCATTCAGGGTTAAAAATCACTGCTGTATATGATTCAGCTGTACTGCTCTTGGACATGCACCTGAAAAAGACAACATCAGCAAACCACAGAACTACCTTCATACACGTTCATTGAAGCACTATTTACCATAGTCAAGTTATAGTATCATCCTACGTGACCATCAGTAGATGAATAAAAACATGTGGCTTGCATACACCTTGGAGCTTTTTTCATTCATTAAGAATGTGATTATGCCATTTGGGGGAAATGGATAGAACTGGACACAGAGCAACATGTTCAGCAAAGTAAAGATAAATCAGAAATAAATGCCATATGTTTCTCTCATATGTGGAAGCAAGTTGAACTGAAGTTCCC
>NW_008348218.1:138619-141426 GCF_000622305.1 Nannospalax galili | reverse complement strand
TTGGCCCAGCTGATCTTCACATTCTGGGAATGGTCTCTGGCTTATGCAGTTATAGCCCATCCTTTGTATATTGGGATGAATATTTTAGTAATTATCAGTGCCACTAAAATGCAGAGAGATGTTTTGTAAAGCTTGTATATTAGAAGAATGTACAATCTGGAGGAGTTAAAAGATGAAATCCTTTTCCTTTCTGACATGCTGAAAAACAGCAATGTTCTGGATGATGATACTGCTCTGCTGTTACAATGAGAGGAAAGCCATATCCCTTAAACCCTTGGTTGACTCCTGAACAAAAAAACTTCTAGATTATTTAGTTGTATGAACAAATAAATACTCCTTAGTGACTCAGCTGGGTTAAACTGAGGTTTCTTTCATTTGATTACATATAAAGACTCCCACATGGTAAATTACATTATTTTAATGATTAGATTTGGAAGTATACTGTCGGATAATAAGCAGATGTTGTTTCTACATTGTACTTGCAAAACTAATCTTCATTATGGATCAACAATTCCTGTACTGCCTAGAGTTTTGCCTGCTTCTCAGAATTCATCTTCTGTTACACTCTGTTAGATCTACTCTGCTTCAGATATCTTGGTCTTCTTGATTGAATCAAGTCAGTCTCTACTCAAGGCCTTTGGATTATTCCTATCTGCCAGGATGCTCTTCCCTACAGGGTCACCATAGAGTCAGCTCACTTCAAAGTCTATTGTCGGTGAAAGGATTCTTTCATTTCATCTGCAAGTCCCTCCGAAATGTTTAGTAAGATCTCAGTAATATATCTCACATGAACGAATGGTCTGAGAATTCATCTTCTCATGATTATGACATGTCTGTCAGGTGTTTTTCAACAAGAGGCATGACTTAAGTCTGGGGTGGGGTATGTGCATGGGCACACAAAGAGAGATGATGGAGGTGGGTATTTAGGAAAGTGAGTATTGCTTGCTGAGACTGTTTGAACATCTACAAGTCAGAAGAACAGATGCCAACTGTTCTGCTGGTGAGGAGTACTCTATACAGCTTCCAGATCCATACAATTCAAATAATGCCTTGCATTGAATCTCAGGGACTCTCCCCAAGCCAAGTGTTATTATTATAATCTTTAGTGACAAATGTTCTCCTACTTATATAACAGAGCTTGTAAGAGTGAATTCAGCTTTATCCTGCAATTAAATAACCCTTATGGTATTTGGTTATGTTAGCTTCTCGCTAATAAGGAAAGAAGGTCTTTGATGGCATCCTTGCTTTCTGTGTGGTTTTTAGCTGAAGATTTCAAAATTTTCACACATGGGCTCTTTCTTTACATGTAGATTAAAGCATGTAGAGTCTGATGTGTGTTCTTATAAAATCATAGATAGCAGCAACATCTTAATAGGCTGAACTTTCCTTTATGATAGCACTCCCTTCCAGGTCATAGTACCACAAGTAATAATTTCAGCAAGTGTTTGACATATGCCTTAGATTTTGTGATCCAACCCTATTTGCTAATGACGTCTGAAACTCATTTTTTAAAACCCAAGCAGGTGAGACCATAGTATAATAGTATAATATTCTTTGCTTATCTATTTGTATCAGTTATGAATGGAAGATGTAGGTGTGTGTGTGTGTGTGTGTGTGTGTATGTGTGTGTGTGTAAAATCACATGTAGACCTTCTGGATTTCAGTTCAAGAAACTAAACCTCATGAAATATTTTTAAGTGGAAAGGGATTTAATAGTGAGGCAGGTGCTTGCGAAAATGGATCTGAGCAGGGTGTCCAAACATAGTTACTGAAAGAACGCACCATCAAGTGGTGACCTCAGCCATGGTCCATTTTCCATCTATGACCCCAACGTTTTGTTCTTCAAAAACAGTGCAACCATTCTACGACAAGGTCTGAATCATTTAATAACCTTGCTTTGCTCTGGAATAAAGGACAGAATCCTGACTCTAGACTTTCAGACCTTGTGTGTTGTGGATCTGCCTGTCCCATTAATGTTCCTCACACTAGGTTTCTGGATTCCTACAAGTTGGTGTGCTGTTTCTTTTCAGCCCTTTCTAGATCAGTTCCTCAGATCCAGGGCTCATCTTTGTACACACACTGGGTTGACTTATAATCATAGTTGTTTCGTTTGTTATAGTCTATCTCACCTACTTATTCATTTTTACCTTGGAGTTTAGCCACTGGGAGGCTGAAATATTCCTTTTCATCATTTTGTTGTTGCTAGATTTTATACTGTTTTGAGTCTCAGTGATTGGATATAATGTCAGATTATTTTTAATGTACATTTTTACTGAATGTTTGTGCATTTCATTAAAACATCCTAATCATCATTATACCCCTCCCTCATCCATAGCCCACAGGATTTCATGCATTGTCACATATGTTAAGGCCTATCAAATCAAGTTAGTGTACCCAGACATCCCTCAGGACAAGTTCTTCCACTGAGGTCTAGTCAGCCTATCTAGAGTCTCTCCCTCAACCAGCGGTAATCAGCTGCCAGTAATTCTTCGGCTAAGATTGTAGCCTGCTGCCCATTTTCCCAATTCTATGCTGGGTGTTTGTCTGAGTTTGATGGGTCTTGTGTCACCATTGTTGTATGATCATATGAACAAGGTTCCAGGAGCCTTTAATTCTCTGTTTCCTTATGGTCAGGCACCTCCTCCCCTGACTCTTACAATATTTTGCCCCCTCTTCTACAATGGTTTCCGAGCCCTGGTTGGATGGCGTTTAATATAGGAGACATATTCAGGGACCCACACACTGCAGACTCTTATTCTCTACACTTTAGCCACTTGTGGCCTTTTGTGTCCATTGCCATCTGATGT
>NW_008348218.1:136857-138442 GCF_000622305.1 Nannospalax galili | reverse complement strand
TCTAGATTGAAGGTTATTTAGTGTAGAACAACTTCCATATTTAATTCCCTTGTTTATCAGATTTTCTTACAGTCATTTTGATTTCACTGTTATTCTTACTTAATTTCTTTTGTAAAAATTATTTTGTCTCTCTGGTTGTTTATAAAAGTTCCACCCTATCATTGTTTATGAAGTTCTAGTACAACATCTTTGTATGGAAATTTCCTTTCATTTACCCAGATTTGTATGTGCTCTGTTAAATTTGTGGATTTATAAGCTTATATATCATTTTAGTTAATTTGTTACTATTTTATTAATTCTGTATAAAATTACTGAGAATAATCCATTCTTTTTCTGGGACTCCATCTATTTGTGTGCATGCATTTTCAAACTATCTAATGTATTTCAAATATATTCCATATTAAAAATTTTTTATGTTATGTATTTTTAATTGGCATTTTCAAGTTTGTTAAATATACTACTTAACTTGCCCGTTATTGCTTAGAGGAAGAATTATATTTTGCCTTGCTGTACAATTTTATTTGTTATAATTTATATTAACCTTGACCACTACTTAATTCAGGCATTCCTTTAGGATTTATCATCCATTTATGTGTATTTTACATGTTGACCTCATACACATCCTCTTTACCTCAGTATGTGAATTTGTTGGTATCTAAATGAAGCATGTTTTATTTCAACTGACCTTCCTTCATAATGGTCACTTCCAATTTTTCCATCTCTTCAGAAATACGTGGCATTAGTGGGTGTGTTTTATTATTGCACTTGTTTTGCTACTTCTGTGATGACCAGCGAGGGTAACCAATTAGATATGCAATGGCATTTTGTATATCTGCTTCAGCATGTAGCAGCTTTAGTTTCTACCCCGTTTTTCTATTGTACTGCTTGTTTATATTTTTTCTCATTGGTTTGTTGATATTCTTTTTAGATTCTGGAAAGATGCCAGCACACATTTGTATTAGCGTCCATACGGATTGTGAAACTGAGTTTTCAAGGTGGATATCAGCAGTGACAAATCTATTTAGATTGACATTGCTGGGAACCTATTGGTCAAACTGTGTAGACGTGGTATCTATGTGACTTACCTATGGCATTTTGACCCCTATAGCGTAAAAAGACTCTTCTTTGAAAAAAAAAGAGGTAATAAGTAAAAGCAGATATACTTTTTCAGCCTCTAGTCCTAACCTGGAATATAAGGTACAGGATGAAGGAAAACCTGGCTGTAGACACCTGGAGGCTTTTTAGGGTTCCTTCATGTGTCTACCAGTCTTTAAGAACGGAGTCTATTATAGCTACAAGTTGCTTGGGCTTCTCAGTAAAGAATAGGATACAGTCATTGGCCCAGTCCCCTTTTTACTATAACACAGAGGACTCAAACTAACAGTGTGTTCCCCAGATTTAATGATAAAATCAGGAATCATTTCACCATCTGGAACTAGATGTAACCTATTAACAAAGAGGTTATATAGACTCTTTCTGCTGCCAGGAGAGCATCTTGTATCATTCTTTTTAAACATCCTTTGGTGTGAAGTGCAACTTGAACCACTTTGTTTTCATCAAATTCTTTTTCCCATATTTGTAAATT
>NW_008348218.1:113672-135843 GCF_000622305.1 Nannospalax galili | reverse complement strand
CAGCTACTTCTCATCTTTTCTTGGGTGGCTAATTCAGATGGTATCATAGGGTGCTTGCCACTGTGGTGTGCCCCCTTCCATTCCCCAGGTGTTCTGCTTAGCCATCACACCCAGCATGTGAAGTAAGCCATAAATCACCATGCAGGACACTTTGGGCCCAAAGACAGAAATGGTAGACACTGGATTAGCACATCATTAGGCATAGCTGGAAGTGTGTTCCAATCTAGATGCAAGGGGACTGGAAACTATACTCTTTCATGTTCTATGGAGAAATTTTAATGGTTAATTGAATTTTCTCCAAATATGAGATGTCAGTAATAATGACATTCCCCTCCTAGGTTGGGTTGCACAGTCTGACCATAAGAAGTGTTATTATAAAGCATGGTTCCTGAGACTAAACTGAATTTGCAGCAACATCAAACGATCTTAAAATACTGGGTACTCCCAAGACTCAAAAGAACGTGAGGAAACTACTTGCCACTTCCAGCCACATGAATGGGGTAAGAGTGGGTGTGAGCGGATCAGCTGCCAAGACAGCAGCTGGCTACAGACTGTGAGCAGACAGACTGCTCCAGAAACAGATTTTTGTTCGCCCATAATTTTTATTGCAATAAAACAAGAACGGTTCCTAACCTAGTGTACTTGGATCGCTGAGGCTTTACCGAATCTAGAGTAAGCACTGTGAGCACCCTGAGGACGTGTGGCCTGATGACATATTTCTCAGAATATGCTCCTATCATTTCAAATTCCAGACCTGCAATTGTGTACAGTTCAAACCACGTTTTTCTAAAAGACCATATAGTAGCATCACTCTTTAAAAGGGTTCAATGTCTATGGAAATCAAGAACTATTGGTTTTGAAGAAACCATGGCTTGAAATGTATGATGTCCTGGTTGAAATTCAGTTAATTACCCGTGGACTTCTATTTTGATAATTGGAAGTGAGGAGGCATTAGTGAAAGGTTAGGGAGAACCCTTGCCATGCTTTTCCTGCTTCTCCTGTGCTCTCCCCGTTGTGTTGCAAATGCCAACTGTGGAGAGGGAGGCGCCTTTATTCTGTGCTTGCCAGAGTGGGCTTTTCATGACATTATTAAATAGGGCACTGCCTTTGTAGACTTCTAATTTTGTCCCTAATTTTATCTCTGAAACATTGGCAGCAGTGGTCTTCACCAGCCTTCCCGGCTGGAGTCCACTACCCTTAATTGAATTATATTGACTGCGTGCTATCACAGCCTCTGCTCGTCCTACAGAACAGTGTGGCATCTTCTCAGGCTACCAGCCCTGAGCAGCTTGAGCTCCCTTCTCTGCCCCTTTGCTAAGTGGACATTCTGTTTTTAATTAGTAGAGGATACCTCACAGCTTTTACTCTGCTAGGTTTCCTGTGATTCTTCACTTCAGTAGACCTGCTTTCGTGATGCCCTTTTTCCTGTGGATTTTTGTACACTTCAGCAGATAGTGATTTTATGATTTGAAAGTGTTTATCTGGATCCGGGATACAAATGAGGTACAGATTTCTTAGTCGTATCTAATTTTACGACAAAGCTATAGAATAGAATTAAGACATTAATGTTAGTTTCCTCCTCCTCCTCTTCTTCTTCCTCTTCTTCTTCTTCTTCTTCTTCTTCTTCTTCTTCTTCTTCTTCTTCTTCTTCTTCTTCCTCTTCTTCATCTCACTGCTACTCCTGGTTCCAAACTGAATAGGCTCCATTCCACAATGAAAGGATTGCACAGTGTCTGCATGACCACATTTATGAATCTTGCAGTTTAACTTATATAAAATACTCTAAAGATTAAGACTTTCACAGATATCTCTCAATATGTTTATACCTAAAATTTAAATTGAGTATATAGACGAGGATCTCTCTATTATTAAAAATAGACTATTTCAATTTTTCCTTTGACCTTACCACAATCTCAGTTGGACTGTAAATCCTTTGCTGTCCAGTGTGTGTAAAATTGAGCCCTTATTCAGTATGGACACAAGTATGAAACATCTCCAAATCTGCCTATTTATATGTTTTATCAAATGTATTTGATCTAAATTCTTTAACCGCCACTTGCCACAGATGTTGCCAGGCTGAAGTTTGCATAAAAGTTTATGATATTATTGACTTCCCACAGCTCAATAAGACTTCAGTATTATTGATTTAATGACCCTTTCCTCATTTAAAAAAAAGTTAAACTATACAGTTACTCCTTGGTTTATTAGAATGCCAATGCTCATAGCTTTTTACTACATATCAACAAACTTATTTCTAAGAATGTGTGCCCATAAATTACCCAAAAATGTTTAAATGGAGAGAAAAATATAATAAATATCCATAAATTGGAGAAAACGTCAAGATAGGACTCAACTCTCTCCTTGCTTTGGGTCTATGGAGTATGCTTCCCAAAATGGTAAAAAAGGAATTGAAAGGAAAATGTCACCTGGCATGTGGCGTATCCACGCCTCATAGCAGATGGCATGGTTCTGCATGGGGAGAGGGATGAAATGCCACATGCATGGCTGCAGTGCAAAGATTTTGAACAAGTGGCATTCCTGGGAAGCTAGCCGGCAGGCTCTGACATTAGCAGTTTTATTAAGTTCATCTGTAGACTGGAGCGGTCTTTGTGTCCAAGGGTAGTAGTGTTCCATGGCCGCCCCTCTGGTTCATATGGGGTGGTGTAAAAAGTGATTGTAGCGCGTGGTGGGACTGATGGGATTGAGGCAGATGGGGAGATAATGCACTGTAGTCTAACTTTTCATTTACTCAAGAAGAAATGGAAACAGATGAATTCCTCAAAGAATGAGATTTACTTTTTAAAAAGAATTATCTGAGCAAGGTGACACTCTATCCAGTCTTCAAAATTTTCTAAATTATAGTTCTAGTGAATACTGCATTATATACAAAAATTGTGCATCCTACTGTGAAGTCATGGTCAGGGAGAAAGTGAGTTTGCAAACACCCTGGCCTCTAGAGAAGCTTAACAGACATTTAGCTGCATGCTATGTGCAAATATTCGGGTGTCATTTACGAGCACCAGGGGTTGTGTTTCTCTTGCTTCTATTTCAAATAACCCTAATAAGGGAAGAGAAGAATCTGTAAGACTAAAGTCTGCCATGCTATGCTCACCTGTTGACTGTATTTTGTGTCAATACCTGGTTTCTTTCTAAAGACGTTGCTCTGATATACAGCCTGTTTGCTCTGCTGTTATTCTTCCCAAACAACCGTAAACAATAGACGCAGAATTCAGTGCAGTAATCCGGGTGGTATATGTAGATGTGCTAGAAAGAGTTACAGGGTCCTCAAGTCCTCTTAGGTTGGAGAACACAGTTTTTGCTGTTGATAGGCTAATAATTAGGAGTGTACGCTAACAAGTTTTTACATGATTTGGTTTTGCTGCTTGACATTGAACAGCACTAAAGATGAAAATTATATCACTTCTGTGTCATGAAACTTGTGTCTACACAATAAAGTCACTAGTTAATTCAGTAAAATTAATCAAACTAATTGTATGTCCATGGCTATGTAGAACTGACATGTACTGTTGAACTAGGGATATAAGTGTCTGGAGCAATTACCTTTTATCATCTGTAAATAGAGAAGTGCAGAGCAGGGTGTCAACAGCTATATTAAACTAGGTAGTTTTATGCAGATTCAACATTTCTTCTCTGCTCCTCATAATCATTTCAAACTCTTTTCTGCTTTTTAAAAAATTCATTTTGGAAGCAAAGCTACTCACATTAATACATTTAAAATTATGACAAAAGACAGTTTCCGAAGTGGTTATGGTGTTTTCCTCCTAAAGTAGAATAGCCATTATATTTAAGGCAATGATAGTCTGATGTAAATTAACTTTAATGAGTATGAATGAACAGTAAGCACACACACTCTTGAATTCCAGAGTACCCCACTCTGCTGCATGGTGGATTACACTGAAGTGACCTATTTTCTTAGTTATGAGAACTATAGTCTGCACCACATTATTCTAATGTATTTTTCTGTATTTTATTACACTTCTTAGTGAGGTAAAGATACATATAATATAAAAACAGGAAGAAAAATAGGCAAACATATTGGAACTCCAGAAAAAGGAAAGATGCTTACTGTAAATAGGACTACTATACCAAAGTTCTGCCTCCCAAGGCTCAGGGATTATTGCATAAGAGGAGGCGGAAACACTGTAAGCCAGAGGTGTTAGAGGTCCATAAGGAAGCAGAATTTTCTAGACAGCTAGTCATTTACTCATATGAACTCACAGCAACAATGAGAGCATGCATTATCCCCATGCAAGCTCAAACTAGAAAAGATCCCAGCATAGATATGAGGAAGTGGGTGAGAAGTTGCAATCCCACCTCAGAAAGTTGTGGCAACATGTGGCTTCTGGGAGAGGCAGAAGTCTCTTTCCAGCATGGGACTCTTGGTGGGTTAACCAGGCTCCAGTGGATGGACCCACACTGAAGGACATTTGGAAACACAAATTAGACTCTCTCTCTCTCTCTCTCTCTCTCTTCTCACTCTCTCTCTATGTGTGTGTGTGTGTGTGTCTACATATATATCTGAGATCTCTTTATATTTATACATATATATGAGTATATTTATGAAATTGGTCAGGAAGCAAGAAGAGGAAGTGTGAAGTGTGGATAAGAGAGGGGATACTTAAAAAAAGGTAAGTCTCAAAAACATGTTCATTGAATAAGCATGGTCTCTATATAAGGCTACCAGCAGAATAGCACCAATATTAATTAAAATCACGCTCAGAAAATGAAAACGGTTTCTCAAATGTCATAAAAGGTATAAAACTGTGTTTCTGGAAAATAAGTCATTGTAAAATTAATCTGTGTGGATAAAGGTGCTTTAGGATGAAAAACTGTTTAATCAAGAAAAACATGATTGCAACATGTCTATAATCAGCAGGAAGGGAGTCTGAAGGACACTACTGGGATTGGCCAATAGACTGAACAGTGGTGAGCATGGCATCTAGGGAAATGGGTAATTTATTGCTTTTTTCTCTGTTATTCTAAAGAGGTAACGTTTTGACTTTTCATTCAGTCAACAGACATTTATTCTATACTATCTCAGTGAAAAAGACTGCTGTAAAGCAATTGAAAAAATCAAACAGATTCCTGGCCTGAAGGAACTTACACTTAAAGATAGTTAACAGAAAATAAAGTACAACTGTATCAGGAAACAGAGAACAGAGAATGATATGCTTCATAGCGTGGTTTGGGAGGTTACATATCAGGGTAGAAGAAAATGGACGTATAGCCCAGAAGCATACTCAAATGAAGGCCACAGCAGATGCCTGCTTCTGAGGCAGGGCTGGCCGTGCATATTGGAGGAGCAACTAGACCCAAATGATTCAGGAGGTGTGGTGGGAGAGGAGACTTGGAGGAACAGGGGAGATCCTAAAGGTTATAGTACCATTTTAAATTCTACTGTGTTATCAGAAGCCACTGCACAGTTATATGTAGATGACACATTCTGACTTTAGTTTTGAAACAGTCATACTGGTTCTTCTGTGACTAAATTATTTGAGTTCAAGATACAAGAGCAAGGACTCTCAAGAAATTATTACAACAGTTCAGGTGAAAGATGGTTTGAACCTGGCCCATGGTGTGAGTACACATGAAGAATGGGAAAGAACAATTCTATATGATTGTTTCTCGTGGGAATAGGTCCACAGAAAGAGAACAGCATCTTCGTGATCCATAATGCACTGCCTTCTTGGTATGATGAACTATGTGCTCATTGAGTACAGGCTTGAGAGGACCTGAAGTCAAAGCACTTGCAGTTCTTTAGCCTAGAATTTCTCAGGTCAGTTTGACTCTAAAACTTCTTTATGTGGTGACTCTTGAAGTCCACTAGAACTCATACTATAAATATGCTTCATATAATGCTTTGTTAAAAGCACACATATGGTTACCATGACTTCAATCAAGATTACTGTGCATACTCCTAAATAGAACTCACCTGTCCTTGTATATTTTGACAAAGAAAATGTGTTGACAGCAGGAATAGAAAACTCTTTTGGCAGCTAATTATTGGGCATAATTATGATTATAGCTTGAAATTCTGATTTGCTTATGCTTAGAAACTTGGTCATTTTTACACACAAAGATAACATTATTCAGTCGCACAAAGTACCAATTTATGGTGCTAACATTAACTAAATACTAGGCAACAATCAGGGAGTAAGGAGTGAGGATGCAGTTCAATAGTAGAGCACTTGCTTAACATGCACAAGGACACTGCCACTTTAATAAGTAAGTCTCATCTTCTTTAAGCAAAAAATATTTATAGACTAAAACCTGATAGACGTCACGTGGCTTGGGGAAGAGCATGATGCATTCTCCTCTACCTTGGTGAGAAGCTGCTTTCTGTTTAGACATGTCTGGTTCTGATCTCAGGGCTTGGTTTCATGCCCACTGTCCCTGTTGTATTTTTGCTGTGTCTACACTAAAATGGCTGTATAGGCTCGTGAGAGAATCTGCACCCTTATTACAAGCTTCAGCGAGGAGAATTTCCACTAGAGGCTTGGGTTTCCATCTAGTTGAGACAATTATGTTGTATGAATACCTTTGAACCAAAACTTTGGAGCTACCAAAGTTACTTATTCCTGATATACATAGGCCTTCATAGGGAAGAGTGAGTATTTAAATGAGAGTGGGATGTTATTAAAGGGGAAAAGTCTTAGGTGGCACAAAACATAATTTGATTCTTCCTAGCTTCTCATTATTTTCACCACTCCCATAAAAAGTCTTGGTCTAGGCAGGAGAGACATCCAAGCACACTCTTGCTTAGTCTGCCCCAGGAGCCTCACCCAGCACCACCCCTCCATGTAGACCCTCAGGCAGGAGCTGCTTCTGTGAGCTCTCTTGGACAAGGTCAAGGCTGAATCAGCATCTATTGGCTCTTGCTGAGTCTTGCCCAGGTCCCTGGACTTGTGTTGCCTTTTAGGCCCAGCTGGGAGCCACACCAGTGGACTTTCTTGGACTTCACTGAAGCAGTCTCATATCATGCTTAAGATGTCCAAATCATAGTGGTTACCAGTGAATGTCATTAACCCCAGTCTCACCAACCAGTAACACTCTGTATCTGTACTCCCAATTTCTAAAAGATTTCAGGTATGATCTTGAATAGAAAGGGATTATTTAGGAAGTGTTAGAAATATGACCATATGGGGGTGGAGAGATGGCTCAGTGGTTCAGAGCACTGGCTGCTCTTGCAGAGGACACATGTTCCATTCCCAGCACCCACATGGCAGCTAACAACCATCTGTAACTCCAAGAGAATCTGACACCCTCTTCTGGCCTCTGCAGGAACTGCATGACACAAGCACACTTCCATACATCCAGGCAATACACTCATATACATAAAGTAAAATAATAAATAAAAAATTTAAAAATCCATGTCCACAAAAACACCCTACAGAAAATACTAGAAAGGATAGTAAAGTGAGGGGTACACACAGCCAAGAAGCTACAGAAAGAAATAAAATGAGACTATTATTACTGAAACGCAAAGTAAGACTGAATAAAGACATTAAGAAAGCAACAAAACTGGGATTGGAGAGGTGGCATAGTGGTTAAGAGCACCACCTACTCTTGTAGAGGACCCTGGTTTGATTCCCAGCACTGACATGGCATCTAATAACCATCCTTAACTCCAATTCCAGGACAATTTGATGCCCTCTTCTGACCTCTGCTGTAATGAAGGACATGAATACACTTACATACATGCAGGCAATATACTCATACACAAAACATAAAAATAGTATTTTTAAAGCAAAAAAAAATGACAGGAATCAACACACATCTTTCAGTGAAACTTTAATATTTATGCCCTCAACTACTCAGTCAAAAGACACAGGTTGGTTGAATGGATTAAGAAAGAAAATCCATCTTTTTGTTGTCTATAAGAAAGCCCTTTTACCTTCAAGAATACTCACCGTCATAGCAAATGGAACTGGGAAATAGGCAGATGTTGCTATCCTGATATCTGACAAAATAAACTTCAAACTAAAATTAATCAGAAGAGATAATGAAGGACACTCCATTCTGATCAAGAGAAATATTAACCAAGAAGATACTACAGCCTAAACATATATGCACCAAACTCTGGGTCACCTATTTTCATAAAAAGCATACACCTGAACTTCGATATATCAACTAACCCAAATTCAGCACTAGTAGGCAATTTCTTTTTCTAAATATTTGTAATGGTTCTTTGAGGAGTTCATTCTATGTATTTTTATTATATTCAGATTTTCTCTATCTCCACCTCCATGTTACTACTTCCCAACTTCATGTCAACTGTTTTTAATTGTTTGAAAAGTCTATCAGTATTTGTGTTCCCCAAATATTCTTATGTGGAGGTCTATGCCCTGGGGCCAGGTCAACTTACTCAGAATCAGACCCTTAAAGGGAACTGACTCTCCTGTGTGAAACTGCTTTTTCTGTGTTCTGACAACATGATTTCCCTGTATTCATTCACCTCCTCTGACTATAACAATCTTCCTTTTTTTAAAAACAAATTATTTATTATTTTTTATTTTATGTGTATGCATGTATTGCTTGCATGTAGGTAAGTGCAACTGTGTCATGCAATGCCAGAGGAGGTGAGAGAGGGCATCAGAGTCCCTGGGACTGGAGTTACAGATGGTTGTTAGCTGCCATGTGGGTGCTGGGAATTGAACCCGGGTCCTCTGTCTATCCTCTGCTTCTTTTGCAATGATCCATAAGCCTTAGGAAGTGGCAGTGTGATATAGATGTCCCATTTAGGACTGAGCACTCCACGGTCTATTATTTGTTACATGTTGACCAGCTGTGGATCTTTCTTAATTTCTATATACTGAAAGAAGAAGCTTCTCTGGTGAGACTTGAGAGGTACACTAATATAAGGGTATAATAAGTCATAAGGAGTCATTTAATACTATGTCCTTTCAGCCAAATATTAGTAGTAAGTTCACCCATATAGTCTGTGACTTGTATAGACTCTGGTTCTTGTGCTAGATTACAGGGCCCTGTGTGGGCTCCTTCTAGTGAGATGTTTCTTAACTCCAACCAAATGGTGTTTGGTAACTCCCACAACATTTGTGCCACTACTGCACCTGTGAGTATATCCTGCCAGGACATCATTATTGTAGCTTGTAGGGTTCAGAGGTGGGTAAGGCTGATGGTTGCTTTTCTCTTCTAGTAGCATGCACGGCACTTCCACCACTATGAAAGCTAGCTACAAGACACATAAATAGTGTGTTTTGCAATAGAATTTTACCATCAAATTCTGGTGACTAACCAAGAGCAATGGCAATAGACAGCATTGTTTGGGCGTCTATGAGAATACCTTGTCAGAACTCCAAATGAGGGAGTCCATTCTTGGTATTCGGTTTTTCATTGACTAGCCTGTGGTGACTGGTAGAGGCACTGTCCTCCTATTATAGGGGAACTCCATTTAACCTCTTTATAGCCTATAGGTGCACATTTTATAGCTTCTACGTTTATAGGTTTCCATAATGACTTTTTACAAAAGCTTTGAATATATTAGCTATGCATCCTTATACTCCTTCTAACGTCCTGTTTCCCATTCCTCAACCCATTTGATCTTTCCTAGTCCATTACTCTCCTTTCCCTTTCTTCCCATGAAGTGATCCAATGGCCCCTTTCTACTTTTCTGACGTCTGTGGACTTTCTAATTGAAACAGAACTCAACCTTGAATTCTAAAGGTTGAAAGGTAGCATCCGCTTGTGAGAGAGAGGAGGAAATGTTTGTCTTTCTGCATCAATGTTATCTCACTCAGGATGACTGTTTCCAGTTCCATTCAATTACCTGAAAATTTCATAACTTCTTAAATTCAGTTTTCTTAACAGTTAAATAATATTCTATTATAGAACTGTACCATCCTTTCATTACCCATTCATCACTCAATGGACATCTAGGTTGCTTCCATTTCTGGCTATACTGAGTATAGCAGCAATAAACATGTATGTTCATAAACTGCTATCTGTATAGTAGAATATAGGAGTCCTTTTGTTATATGCACAAGAATGGTATGGTTAGACCACGTAGTCAGTATATCTCTAGCTTTTGGGGGATTTTCCACACTGATTTCCATAATAGTTGCAAGAGTTTGCACTCACACTAGGCTTTAATGAGCATTCCCTTTTCCTCCCATACCCTTGTCAGCATTTGTCAGCATCTGTTTGTATTCGATCTTAGCCATTCTGACTGAGATGAGATGAAATCTCAAAGTACTTTTAATTTTCATTTCTCTGATGGCAAACAATATTGAACATTTTGAAATATTTCTCAGACATTCAAATTTCATGTTTTGATAACTCTGTCAAAATTTTTACTTGGATTAATTTTTAGATTTTTTTCTTTAGATTTTGTATATTCTAGATCTACTAAACCTAGGTCAGATGTATATCTGGCAAAGATTTTTCCACATTCTGTCTATTGTCCTTTTGCTCAAATGGTGGTGTCATTTCCTGTAAAAAGCTATTTAGTGTCACGAGGTCCAATGTATTAACTGTTGTTCTTAATTCTTGTGCTATGTGGGTCCTAGTCAGAAAGTGCTTCATGAGCTTACAAGTTCCAGTGGATTTCCTTCCTTCTGCATCAAGTTCAGAGCATGACATCTTATGTTGGGGCTCTTGCTCCACACTGAGTTCAGTTTTGTGCAGGGCTAGCCATAAAGGTTTACTTTCATTCCTCTATGTGCATCTATTCAGTTTGACCAACATCATCTGTGGAACATGCTCTCTTTTTTCCAATGTGTATTTTTGTTAAAAATTAGATGGCTTTAAGTGTGTGTACTTAAATATGGGTCCTCAATTCTATTTCATAGATTACTGTGTATGCTTTTAAGTTGAACAATGCTATTTTTATTACTGTAGCTCTGCAGTATAATTTGAAATCAGGGATGGTGATGCCTCTGGTTTTTCTATTGTTCTGGATTGTTTGGATAGCCCATGTTTCTTTGTGATTCCATATGAAATTTGAGATTATTTTTTCAATTTCTGTTAAGAACTGTGTTGAAATTCAATGTGCAGATCATGTTGATTCTGAAGATTGCTTTTGGTAGGATGCCATTTTCACAATATCAGTTACATTGATCCATGAACATGGGAGTTCTTTTATCATTTGGCAATATTTTAAATTTTTTCTGTGTCTTAAATATTTTTATTATACAAGCAGTGGTGGTTGGAATGAAAATGGCCCCCATAAGCTCCAATATTTGGACACTTTGTCCTCAGATGGTGAAGCTGTTTTGAGAGGTCTTAGAAGATGTGGCCATGCTGGAGGAATCACATCACTGGGGGTGGGCTTGGAGAGTTCTTAAGCTTTGCCGTATCTCCAGTTGCTCTCTTGCTTCCTGTGCCTGCTGGAAGATGTGGAGCTTAGCTTCTGCTTCTGCTTCAGCCACCTCTGCCACCATGTCTCCCCGACAAGACGGACTGTAATTCCCCTGGAACCGTAAGCTCAAATAAATTGTTTCTATCACAGCAACAGAAAAGTGACTAATACACAAGCCTTCCACTTTCTTGAATAGATTTATTCCGATATGTATTTTTGAGGTTATTGTGAAGGAGATAATTTCCCTGGTTCCTTAGTATGTTTCATATTGGCATATACAAAGGCTACTGATTTTTGTGCATTAATTTTGTACCTGCTACTTTGCTGAAGGTGTTTATCAACTGTATGAGTTTTCTGATGAAATTCTTTATGATCTTTTATGTATAGAATCATTATCTGAAAATAAGGATGTTTTGACTTGTTCCTTTCCAATTTGTTTTCCTTCCAATTACTCTAGCTAAAACTTCAAGCACTATACTGAACAGGAATGGAGAGAGTGGACATCACTATCTTGTTCCTGATTTTGATGAATTTGATGAATTTTTTCCTGAATTTTTCTCTGTGCAGTATGATATTGGCTGTGGGCTTACATATTGCCTTTATTACGTTGAGAAGTTTCCTCTGTTTCCCTAGATTCTCTATGGCCTTTACCTTGAAGTGATAGTGTATTTTTTAAAGGTCTTTTCTTCATCAAATGCAATGATCATGTGGTTTCTGTGGCTGAGTCTGTTCATGTGGTAGATTACATTTGTTGATTATGTATGTTAAACACTTCTTGCATCTCTGTGATGAAGCAGACTTGATCATTGTAGATAATCTTTTTTTCTTATGTGCTCTTGAATTTGGTTTTCAAGTATTTCATTGAATATTTTTGTATGTATTTTCATCAGAGAGATTGGTGTAAAAGTCCCTTTTTCTGGGTCTATGTGCAAACTATAAATAAACCTATACTTCATTAAATTTGAAAATCTTTAAGAAACAGATATATTTCTAAATTCATTGAAACCACCAAAGTTAAATCAAGAGGAGATCAACATCTTAAACAGACTCATTACACATAGGGAAACTGAAACAGCAATATAAGCCCTCCTGACTAAAAATAGGCCAGGCCCAGATGGATTTACTGCAGAATTCTACCAGAACTTCAAAGATCTACAACCAGTACTGTTTAAATTATTTAAAAAGATAGAAACATAGGGAGAACTTTCAAACTCCTTCTAAGAAGTCACTATCACTCTGATACCAAAACCAGGAAAAGGTACAAAAAAAAGAAGACCGTAGCCCATATTCCTGTGAACATAGAGGTAAATTCTCAATAAAATAATCATAGATTTCATAGAGATACACATAAAAAAATCACCCACCATGATCAAGTCAGGTTAATTCCAGAGATGCAGGTACAGTTCAGAAATAAGTCAGTAAATAAAAAATCATATAAATCACCTCAAAGACAAACATGATTAATAGATGCAGAAAAGACCATTGACAAAATTCAACATGCATTCATGATAAGTCCTAGTGTGAATTAAGCTGGAGCGAATATACCCCAACATCATTGACAATATAGACAACAAACACTATAGACAACAAACCCATACCCAACATCATTCTAGAAAGAAAAAATAATCTTACAGCATTCCCATTAAAAGCAGGAGGCACTCCTTTTCAATACACTGCTTGAACTCTTCCTGGAGCTCAAGACAAGAGAAGGAAATTTAAGGGATACTAATTGAAAAAGTAAAGGTCAATTTATTCTATTTGCAAATGATGGGATATTATACATAAGAGATCCCAAAATTCCACCAGAAAACTTCTAGATAAGAGCAACACTTTGAGCAAAGTGGCAGGATCCAAAATCAATCTGCAATAGACAGTAGCTTTTCTATACAAATAAGCAATCAGAGATAGAGTTCAGAGAAACACTTTTGTTAACGTGTTTTAAGAAATAAATTTAAGATTTAAATTTTAATAAGATTTAAGAAATAAATATCTATTAATAAACTTAACCAAAGGCATTACAGACCTTTTCATTAAAAGCTTTAAATCCTAGAGAGTGTGAAAAATTGGAGGGAAATATTTTAGTTTAAAATTCTACAGATGCAAATACAATATATATATACATATATATATACAAGTGCATATATGTAAATATCTATCTATCTATCTATCTATCTATCTATCTATCTATCTATCTATATCATGTTACAGACACAGGACAGGACTTGGAGCAGTTGAGCTGGAATTGACCTGGAAGCCTCCTCCCTGAAGACTAGCTCTCATGTTATTATCAGAAGATACTGTGTAAGCTGCCAAGGGAGAAAACCAATCAATGGTTCTACAAAGATGAAAAGCCTGATAAGCAATGATGACTGGCCCAAACTATTGCTGTTGGTACAATAATGGCACATTTATCTTTGGGGTAGTCCACAGCTCTCTAATAGTCCCGCTCAATGGGAGGGAACTCATGTGTGGTACTAAGAGCATAGCCAAATACTCATGGCTGGAGAGGTCACAGATCCTTGAGAAAAACCTGTTTTGCTTCATCCCTAAACCAACATAATTTCTTACTGTAGTCTCAATCTGCACACTCATATTTTAAGAAAGGTGTACCACTCATCACTCATCAAAGTACATACTTTTTGCAACAGGTGGAGACTATTAGAAAGTTCTACAACTGGTCAAGAACAAAGAATAAATGACTGTGAGATGCTTAGCCCAAAACCATACATCTTCAATTCAACCTCTACACATAAGATGCATGCATCTCTCAACTCTCCCCAGAGAGGTTTCTTTATACAGTAGATGATGATTAACACATAAACCCACAAGAGGTTATTGTGCAGAGAACAGGAGGCTGCAGTGTGTTCATCCCTAAATGGGACACCTATTTTGAATTTCGGCCTCTCAGCATTCAGGGATCATTGCAGAAGAGGGGGTGAAAAGATTGTAAGAATCAGATGTGGTGGATGACCACAAGGAAATAGTTTTCTGGACTGCTTCTGAATTACATATATGAACTTACAGCAATGGACAGCACAAGTCCCTTACAAGCCCAAACCAGACAAATTCCCAGGATATATATGGAGAAGTTGTGAAGAAATCTTAATACAGCCTAAGGAAAATTTGGCCACTGATGACTGCTGGGAGAAGGAGAGACATTGTCTTACAAGGATGGGACTCTTGGTAGATTGATGAGGCTTTAGTGATGGACCCATGATGTGGAGCATGTAGGGACACAAATCAGACTCTATAGGCCATATTGTGTATGTACTGGAATACATTGAAGTGGGTGGGTGGCAATGGAGGGAGATACAGATGAGGGAGAGGATGTAAATATAATCAAATTATATTGCATGTTTTATTTATTTTTATTTTATGTGTTTGAGTGTTATGCCTGCATGTATGTCAGTATACCTGTGCCGTGCAGTGTAATTTCCCTGGAGGACAGAAAAGGGCATCAGATCCCTTCAAACTGGAGTTATGAGTGGTTGTTAGCCACCATATGGGTGCTGGGAATCAAACCTGAGTCCTCTGAAAGAGCAGCCAGTGCTCTTAACTCCTGAACCATCCCTCCAACCATAAATAATGAATTTTATATATATGTATGAAAATCTCAAAAATTCAATAAAAATTTAACCAAAGAAAAGAAAAAGGCACATAGAAGCCTACTAATATAGAATTTTCTTAAATTATATAATACACATTATAAAGAGATTAAAAGCCATTACTTTGTAATACAGGAACATTGCCCTTTACAGGCATCATAAGCCAACAAAACAACAACAAAAACAACAACAACAACAAAAACCCACAATGCTAGGAATGGACTCCCTCAAACAATATTGGCCATTACCCCGTTAGAACTGGATTGAAAAACTATTGCTGAAGACTCTACATAAATGAGCTATAGAACAAACAAGGAGAAATCAAGCTGGTGCTGACTTCAGAGGTCCGTCTCTACTGATTAGCATCCATAGTGCTGGAATGCACAGTGTATCCTCCCTGAAGGAAAAAGTAAGCATTGACTTTTCCCAGCTGTGAATCCTTTGAACACCAATAAAAACTGGTCTGGCAAAATATGCCCACTGGTGCAATAGCGGCACAAATATTGTGGGACTAACCAACCATTCTTTAATTATATTTAAGATCCACTTCATAGGATGGAGTCTATACCTGATATTGATTTCTGGCTTATAAAGCTGAGTCTAGACAGGTCACAGGACATAGAGAGAACCTAATAATAGTTTTCTAATAAATAGTTACCATATTAAACTGATTTCTAATGGCTAAATTTTATGCTCATAAATTAATGCACTTCTCAACTCTCACCAGAGATATTTCTTTATGCAATGGATGGTGATTAACACAAAACTACAGCAGGCCAATATACAGAGGACAGGATACTGCAGACTACTTATCCCTGAATAGGACACCAATTAAACACTTCTGCCTCCCAGTGCTCAAGGATCATTTAAGAACAGTGTGCAAGAGCCAGAGGTGGTGGATGACCACAAGGAAACAGTTTTCCAGGAAGCTGGTAATTTACTCATATAAACTCAAAGCTATGATGACAGCATGCACTAGTCCCATGTAAGCTCAAATTAGGTAAAATATTCGCATAGACATGAGGAAGTGGCCTGTGTAACACCTTCCAGCATTATGAAATATAGCCAGTAGGAATGAAGCTTCAAGATCAGAGCATTGCTCAACCTTCATCTTCAAAGCTTTTTTTGTAGTAGAGGATGATTAATACAGACCCACAAGTAGTCAATGTTGAGAGAATAAGAGATTACAGTGTGCTCAAACATAATGCAACATCTGTGTTACAGCATTAAGGATCAGTGATTGAGGAAAAGAGGGTCAAAAATTGTGAGTTAGAAATGGTAGATGCCTGCAACAAAAGTGTTCCCAGTACAACAGGAGACAGTGAGTTAGTGTTCTTTAAGGGTGTGACCCCGATAGGTTGACCATGTTCCAGGAATGGACTCACACCCGAGTACTTAGCAAACACATTTCTAATCTTATTTTTTAAAATAAAGTTTCCCTTTACATTCACAGTTTGAATAAGTTATTCTTCTGTTTTGTTAATCACCAATTTGTTTTTCCTAAAATACTAGATTGATTTGTAGCCAAATCCTGACAAATCCTCTAAGCGCACTTGTCTCATTGCAGACAATAAAATGATTTATGCTTTTATAAATTTTTTGTGATGCATAATAGTGTCTTGAAGTTAAATGGAATTTCTATGCATTAACAGAGTCTGTGTTCATATTCTGGGCAGGATCTATGTGAGTATGTTTATGTCTTTATTACACCACTGCTCCTTAGGTACATGTAGCAAACGACTTAGGAATGTGTATGAGGAACCCAGATCTCTCTTTATTCTGTTAGTATTGGGAGCAACAATATAAGCCCCAAATAACAGTGCTTATTAAGCATTATTTTATTTGTGATATGGTTGGAGAAGATGGGAAAATCATTCTGTAAGGTCCCATTTGTTTAACTGTCACATGGCAGACAAGTTATAAGCCAGTAAATAAAGCATATCCTCTACAGCTGCATAATGACTGAGCTCTAGCTTTTCACTAAGCACCAAAGCACCGCCCCATGAAATTATCAGAGCAACAGACTAACCTTCAGTGATACACAGTCTCTGGATGCCTACTGCTAGCACACACACACCATTCCACTGGCATAGGCCATGACTGTGTCTACACCCACAAATTTATCAAATCATATTCATTCATGAGATCAAGGCACTCCATCAGCCAGTGGTGGGCTCAAGGATGAATTCAGCAGGAATTCTACTCATGTGATGCTCAAGCGCATGCACATAATTTTCCTTACATTACAGTTAGGAAACTGAGCGAGATTCAATGACAATCGAGAGACGGGTTATTGACTATACTGCAGCTGGTGAGGGTAAATAAATGTGTTTTTAAGAAACAGGGATGAGGGTCACACAAAACTTTGAATTAGGGTACTGGATACTAAATCTAATGTGCACAGCAGAGCCTCACGTAAATCACTTACCCCCTCTGGCTCATACTTATGCAAAAGGACAGAATTTTTTCCTAATATGACTATCCTTCTCCCATCTTGACATTTGTGACAATTTCTCCTCCAACAACACAATAGCCATAAAGAAATAAATTCTAAAATATTGTTATTGAAACAGATACATTTATAAAACCTGGTAAGTATAGGGTGACCTCTCCGTGCTTTCTCAGCCCTAGCGCTCAATGACTGTGTTCCTTGAATATCTGTGAGCATTCTTACATGGGGAAGGTTTCTGTGAGACGAGCAGGCTCCCAAACTAGGAGCAGAATGGGAAATCATGGTGAGCAGGAATTCTGCCTAAAATACCCTTCTGGAGAAAGGTCAGTTTATGCTGTGAGTAAATCCACTCTCCAACAGAGTGGAAATACTGGATGATACTTCTTTCCTATTTTGTGTTTTCCCTTTTAATCATCCCTTTGCAAAAGTTTAGTGCTTGGGGAAACGTGAACGGTCAGAACTGAGCATCTTAAGAGGTAGGTGCAGTACTTTTTCATTTGTGTTTGTACAGCTAAAGAAGAATGAGCTGCAACAGGGTTTGATGCATGTTACCTAACCATGTGTCTGACAGGTTGAGGTCTGAAGCCATCATCTTCCTGAATAAACCTAGCACAAGGGTGAAAAGAGACATCAAATTTTGCTTGCAATCATGATTTAGAGAAAGCAGAGGAAAATGAATCAGCATTGGGAGGTCTAATGATATGTTAATTGGTCAGTCACATTTAGACACACAAAATTCAGCTCCCTACAACCTCTTGCTTAGAGAGGTAAGTAGAGACAGCACAGAAAAACCTGTTTCCCACCCGGGAAATATGTACATACAACTGGGGCAAGACAAGCACACATTCATGTTTGAACAGACACATTGTAACTCTGCAAAGTCAATGCTGTCATTCCTCCAGAGAGCTAATGACTAAAAGGCAGATCTATAACTTAAATTTGCAGATATTTGGGCAGGTTGTATGCTAGCATCTCTTTGATATTTTCAAATCCCTATTCTTTACTTGTAGTGCTAAGAACTCACTGAAGTATGAGGACTTTTAGCATTTCACACATATCTCCACTGAACCTAATACTTAAATAATTTGGAGAAGTAAGTTCATTTTAGTAGTATTCAGATGTTTGGATTTCTCAGAGTAAATAATACACACTTATACACGTAGACATACTTCTCTGCTTTGAGTTTTCCCAGAAATTAAAAAGAGATGAACAGTATTAGGGGTTTCATATCTTTAAAAGGCAATTATAATACAAAGAGAGTAAGACTGATATATTTTCATAATTAATGGTACCTGTGTACCGAAAATTGCATCATAAAAATTTATCATATTATCCTGATTTGCCAAACATAACTGAAAAAATGGTTTTGGAGTGGTGTCAGTCCTTTGATGGGCATTTGAATTACTATGACCTACAGGACAAGTGTCTGAACCGGATGATGTCGCAGTCTCCTTTCTACTTTGCTTCTGTTTTTTTCACTCACTGTTTGCTTTTTTCCTCCTTTTCACCTTCCCTGTGTGTGGCTTTTCTTCCTTTGTATTTCTTTAACTCCACACAATGGTCATTACTCACCTACTTTCTTATATTAAGAATCATCTGTTTTCTTACAGCTTTGTTAGAAACTTTTCTTCAGTTGTTTAACTGTCTCCTTTAAGCTACAATCAATCGGGGAAACAAGCTTTCCAGATCTGGGAAAGAGGAAGTGAGACATCACTTGGAGTGGAGGAAGGGAAATGCTGACCAATGGAAAAAGATGTAATCGTTAAGTGTAAAACTGTGGTAGAGAAACACCTCAGAAAGTCAGCTATCAGAGAAATAATATCTGACACTCAAGAGTATGCAGGGGATGAGTAAAAATAAGAATCATAGCCCAGGTATAGACTAGAATAGTGATTGTGTGGGATTCTTTGCATCTATCATCAGTAGTTTTCAAGGTATCAGGTAATGCAGATTATTGCTGTTTTCATTCTTCATAATGTATTATTCATATCTCAGAAACCATAAAACCAAAGGTATCTGTTCAAATCAGAGCTCAATATATAAATTATCTGTTACTTCCAATTTTTTTTGGCCTTTTTGAGACAGGGCCTCCCTGTAGCCTTAGCTGGCTTGGAACTCACTATGTAGACCAAGTTGGCCAGGATCTCACAGAGATTTGCCTGTTTCTATATTATGAACACTGGGATTAAAGGTGTGCACCACCATACCTGGACCCTTTGCTTCCAATTTGGGTATCTATTTTTTACTTCTTTATTTGTTTTTTGAGTTTTTGCAATTTTCATACAATGTAATTTGATGGTGTTTAGATCCTCTCCCCTGTCCTCACCTCCCGTTATTGTTTCTGTCCAACGCCCAATTTAATGTACTCCACTGCATATTTTATGCATCTATCCACCCCTAGAGTCTAATTTTTGTCTCCTAATGTCCTCAGTGTGGGTCAATCCTCAGGAGCCTGGTTAACCTACCAAGAGTTTCTTACCCTCTTCCTCCTGTCTATGCTGTGTTTTTTCCTTTTTTCTTTTTTTTTCTGGTTTAAGCTTGCATGGGACTTCTATGTGCTCTGTAACCTACCAAGAGTTTCTTACCCTCTTCCTCCTGTCTATGCTGTGTTTTTTTTTCTTTTTTCTTTTTTTTTCTGGTTTAAGCTTGCATGGGACTTCTATATGCTGTCACCACTGTGAGTTCATATGAGTAACTGAGAAGCTGTGTGGAAAACTCTATTTCCTTTCGGGCACCCACCATCTATGGTTCTTACAATCTTTCCAGTCCTTCTTCTGCAATAATTCCTGAGGCTTGGGAGGCAAAAGTTTGATATAGTTGTCCTATTCAGGGATAAATGCTCTGCAGACTCTTGTTCTCTGCATGTTTATTGGTTATGAGTTTCTGTGTTAATCACCATCTGTTGTACAGGGAAACTTCTGTTGTGAGAGCTGTGAGATACGTTAATCTATGGATATAACAAAAAGTCATTAGGAGCCAGTTGAATATGATTACTATGTCATAGAAGATAAGTATTAGTTTCTCCCCTATGTCCTGTGACTTGACTAGCCTCAGGTCCTTAAGCATGATATCAATGTCAGGTATGGGATCCATCCTAGAAAGTGAAACTTAAGTCCAAGTAAAGAGTGGTTGGTTACATCCATATTATTTGTGCCACTATTGCACTGGTGGGCATTTCTTTCCAGCCAGTTGTTATTGTTTGTTCATATGACTCACAACTGGGTAAGGGTGATGATTTTTTTTCTTCTGGTTGCATATAGCAAGGGTATGTGAACACTATGAACACTAGCCAGTGGAGATCAGGCTCTAAAGTCAGGACTAGCATGATTTCTCTTTATTTGTTCTACAGCTTATGTATGTATTGTATTCAGCAATATTCAATTATATTGAATACTGGTGGTTAACCAAGAACAGGGACAATGGTTATTGTTTGAGGGTCTGTGGAACCACTGATTAACAGCTTTTAGAGAGTGAGTCCAGTGCTGACGTTTAGGATTCATATTTTCAGTAGCCTATGATGTCTAGAATGGGCAATTTCCCCCTATTATAGGATAACTCCTTTAAATCTCTCTTTATTATATATATATATGAAGCTTCAGTAGTGGTAGGTTTCCATGTGGCTTTTTCTAAAGACTTTCTGTGTTCGCTATCCCTCCCCACACTCTCTCCTCTGCCCTGCCCTCACATTCCCCATCCCATCTAAACCTTCCTAGTCTAACGTTCCCCTTTCCTCCTTCACTGCATTCTACCACGCTCCCAGAAAGTCTCCCACCCACATACCCATGACTATTTATTAGTTTTTTGACCTCTCTGAATTTTCAAATTGAAACATGCATATCTAAGATTTAAAAAAAAAGTGATGCTTGTGTTTCTGAATCTGGAGGGTTAGCTCAGTTGGTTAGGGGGTGGTTTTTTTTCATGATAGTGTTACTTTAGAAAAGTCTTTTATTTCTCAAATGAGACCTTAGCATGTTAAAATTAAAGCTTTCCTCCATAAATGTCTACAAATTCCTTATCCATTGCCTTCAAAACCACATTCAAAAGAAATGAGCACAAAACAATGCATATGTTTTTATTTCGATCTAGTTCACTTCAATGTAGTGATCACTTTACAGTATACTCATCAGACGTCATGAAAACACAGCGATACCTGCCTCTGTCAACCAGGCAGCTGTCCCCTACTGTGGTTCCCAAGCTCTGTTTTCAGTCATTTCTAAGATCCCTACTTCAAAAAGATTGACATTCACCTTCTAGTCGCAGCTCAGTGAAATTTTTGCTTTACTTGGAATGCTCATTCTGTTTTACCCCAACCACAGGTCACTTGTTGGCAGGTGTACTTGATTCTAATAATTTTTGCATCACAACTTAAATCATCTGTCCTCTCTGAGTTCCTTTGTCTTGGACTCTAATGTGCCTCACAATCCTGTTTGCCTTCCTTTTTATTTTTAAATTACATCTATTTATTTGAGTGTGTGTGTGTGTGTGTGTGTGTGTGTGTGTGTGTGTGTATCTAGATGTGTGGGCACTCTTGAATCATGGTGTGTGTGTATGGTGGTCAGAAGACAACTTGTGAGAGGCTGGTTCTCTCCCTCTACCACATGAGTCCCAGAGAATCAAACCCACATTATTTGACTCAGCACTTTTTCCAGCTGTGTCAACTCAATGGATTTTTTTGTTTTCATTTTAAACAGTACTTTGTTCGTTTTTTATTTTATCCAACTAACTCACTAATATTTCTGAAGTTCAATTCTGAACTTACTGTTTATTTAATATTTT
>NW_008348218.1:107751-112887 GCF_000622305.1 Nannospalax galili | reverse complement strand
ATTATTTCATATGTATGAATATATTGCTTCCACATAGGTAGGTGCACCCATGTCGTCCAATGCCTGTGGAGGTCAGAAGAGGGTGTTGGGTCCCCTAGAAGTGGAGTTATGGATGGTTGTTAGCCACCTTGTGGGTGCTGGGAATCGAACTGGGGTCCTTTGCAAGAGCAGCTAGTGCTCTTAATCGATGAGCCATCTCTCCAGCCCCACATTTAACACTTTTTAAAACTGTTCATTTATTTTGGGGAAACTTAATTTCCATAAAGCTTCTTGGGTAACTTTGAGTACATCCATTTCTTTATACCCCCTCTCTGCAATAATTTTCCATTAAAGTAGATTTCAAACTCTCATCTTCAGAGACTGGTGATTTTTCAGAGTTTCTTGCTATAGGGGGAAAAAGGGAAAGTTGAGAGAACTAATTCCCTAGAACTCTTTCATACCTACAGCTTTAATATCCACACGTACTTATAACTGTTAATGTACTGGAATAATACACACACATGTGCACACACACTGACACACACTTTTTCTTTCACAAAATGATTGTGTTCTTAAGAGATTTTAAAAACTGAATATATGACCCACATTAGCACAGGAATTTTCAATTTCCAATTGCCTTTGAATCAAATTCTAAGCACATTTATGATTCCATTTTCAAGTTGATGAGCTGCAAGTTATGGGCATTGTCTAGGCTCAAGTTCTTCCAAATAAAATCACAGATAATAGTGCTGTAAAGATGCTTTTTGAACTTTCTGTACAGCATCTTCCTTTTACAGATGATGAAAATAGGCCCTAAGAGAGACTGATTTGTTCACATTCACACAGTTACTTAGTACAAAAGTTAAAAGTTCAAAAATCAGAAATAGATTTCAAGAATAAAGCATTGTCCCCACGATCTTACCAAAATAGCCAGTATTTTCCTTTACTCTAAGTTAGTCTTATATTCCTCAATCCATTAAAAGTGAAACTCACTTCTTGTTACTTCAAAAATTTACTAAATAGTCTGGACTTAATAGGAAAAGGTCCTCAGCGGCTCTTTTGCTAGCCAGTTTCTACTCATGTTCCTTTCGGTCACTCTGCCACCTTAGGGTGTGTTATGGTGCCATGGTGTGAAGAGATGAAAAAGAAAAACTAAAGATCAGAGCCTGTAGGGTGAATGTGTAGGAGATGTGTGAGGAAGAAATCACTAGCTGTCTATTCTAGCTGAACCTAATCATTCAGAGGTGGTGGGTAGGATCTGAGGACCCATCCTGGAAACGTACATAAGGTGAATATCCTGTTCCGCATTTATGGAGTGAGATCTTGGACAAGCTGCTTAATATTTCTGAGCTTTGGTTCCTCATCAAACGTTAAAGTGGCAACAATAACAAATTGTTGCATAGATTAAATCTGATAAATTATGTAAGAGACACTGTCACAGACCAGTCTTTTAATGAACTGTAGGTGTTGGTAATTGAGTAACATAACCTGACTAATAATATAAAATTGACAGGGAAAATACTACATTATTAATATGATGTCTAACGTTAGACAAACTGACTGAATAATGTCTGGCTCTACTACACCCACTGTATATTTACAATGAAACTCTGAAGCCACCTAATTTCACCCCAGTGTTTCTGTTCCTGCTGATCATAATGGGAGATGCCCAGCACACAACATATGATAAATTTTTGCTCCTGAATATTTGAGTTGATATAAATATAACATCTCTCACATAATATTCTTTGTTATAGTCTGGCACGGGTCTTCTGGTGATGTGTGACTGTGATTTATTTTATTTAGTTAGTTTAAATAGAATGAAAAAAAGAGATGAGCCTACCCATGCCATCATTTTTCTGAGCCAATATCAAATGCCTTAGTGAGATTAATGTAATTTGTATGCAGATTCTTGGGAGGAAGGGAAACTGCTGACCTCCTGTTCCACTATGTGGAATCTCCCTGGACTCTGAAACAGAGAGTTTAAAATATTAATGCCTTGAATAATAAATTAGAGTACATAGTAAATGAGGTGTGAGCACAACAATTTTAATTAGTTTTAGGCACATTTTAATGATTGTTTGGCCATTAGTTCCAGTAAACATAAAAATTCAGGGGGAAAAAAAAAGATGTATGAGGTCCTTATTACTTAGCTTTGTTTTAACTGAAGCCTTTTCAAAGATGTATATCATTTTAATTTTGGTTCCAAAGGCTTTTATGTAAATTAATTGCATTGGAGAATTGGCAAGAACATTTTATTCAATTTGGAACAGCAGTGATTATAAGCTTTACATTAATATAACAACAATTTAACAATGGCTGATAGATGGGCCACAGCCATGCAATTATCAAAAGTGAGCCAGTCTCTTGATCTCTAATTAGGTCTATAAGCAAACAGAGTTTTGCTGGCATTAATTGCCATATTAAAGCTGGCAATTAAGTAGTGAGTGAACTCACCTTAAGGTAGTCAGCACAGGGTGCTGTGTCTCCAAAGTTTTTCCATTTTCTGATTCAATCAGATATGTAATTCAATTATATATGTTGTGGAAATAGACCTATAAGGGAATTGGAAAGCTGTAGTTTCCTCCATCAGTCTGCTTAACCACAGGCATCAGTGATTCAAGTGTGAGAATCAGTATCAGGCTGTTTCCCATAGTCCTCTCACTTCTCCAGATTCCTGTCCTCCAACCACCTACTTGGAGCTAGGCTATTGAGTACTTAGTGCCAGACAGATGTGCAGGTGGAAGATGTACAATTCCTTGATTTGTTACTCCATTTTTGTAAGGATTGAAGAGCACTCAAAGGGGATTTGAAAGGCATTTGGCACCAGGCTAGACAGCATGGGGCCAATTTTAAAAGTCCAACAAGTCTTTTCCTTCCTCTTAATCTTCTACTAAAAGTTTGGCCCATTATGCCAAAAAGACTGTTCTTTTCTCTCCAGCTATTTGAATGGGTACATCAATAGCATCTGATGGGAAAAGGAATTCTCATATTAGGTATCAGGATGAGTTGACTCTAGATCTAGAAAACGTAATTTTGTACTGAAGAGTGAGCATTGTATACACAGTTACATTTACATACATGCGAGTAAAACACACAAACATGTAAAAATAAACAAACCTGGAAATTCTGGATTTAGTACTTCCATTTAACATAATTGAGGAGTTAAGTTAGTGGTCAGTGTTTATGTGATGGTCATAGAAGTATTGATCACTGTAGGTCTTTCTCTCCTCTCTCTCTCTTTTTCTCTTCTTTTTCTTTCTTTCTTTTTTTTTTAGGCAGGGTCTCATATAAACCAGGCCAGTCTTGAACCAAATACATAGCTGAAGATGACCTTGAACTCCTGATCCTCCTGCCCTCACTCCTAAGTACTCAGCTTAGAGGCATACACCACCATGTACAGCACACTTGCTTATGTTCCTAAGTGTTCATTACATTTCTCCTCAAATCTTCCAATATCTGTAACATAGTGTTATTGTTCTTTCCCCAAATGCAAACAGTCTCAAATATATCCATTACCTTCTTGGGTCCCCCCTCCTCATGTTATCACCTCTCCATTTGCTCACCTCCGTCACTGATGCTTCCAAATACATTGCCACCTCTCATCTGTAAATTGAACCTTTTCTCATTTTCTTGTCATTGTGAGTTTATGCCTCTGAAAACTAAAATACAACAAACAGGCTTACAGAAACAATAACAAAACCTTTCTTTTCTGTCATGTTGGTGGAATTTGTAGAGGGAGTAGAGATTAATGCTGGCTTATTTATTTATTTATTTATTTATTTATTTATTTATTTATTTACTTACTTACTATGTAACCCAGGCTGGCTTTAAATTAGAAGTCTCCTGCTTCAACCTTCCCAACCTTGATTGACCATGATTAACAGGAGGTCATAGCCTATGCTTTTATGAATTAAATTTCACAAAAGACAAATTTCTACAATTGACTCATGGTAGTTAACTATTTTTTGGGGGGAAGTGTTGGATAATAAGTGTGAATATTTAGAAAGAAAAGTTTAAGAATGCTCATTTTATTTTTCAATTAAAAATTATATTAGCTCAGCATAGTGAATTTAAAATCTTTGGATTTATTTCTCTGGATTTACTTATAACAATATGTTTGAAATATGTTGTTAAGCAGAAAAATTGGCAGAAGGATGCGTGGTATGTGTGTTTGCAAGTGAGACAGCAAGTGAAATGGATGGAAGAAAAGAATGAATCCAAGAGGAAGCAGAATGCTAGATTTGGGGTGGAGGGTGATGTTTCAGATTCTAACCATATAAACATTTTTAAAATCATTGATAATTTTTAATGAATGTATTAATCACTTTTCTGTTGCTGGGATAAAACACCATGACCAAAGGGACTTATAAAAGGGAGAGTTTATTTAGCTAACAGGTCCAAAGGGGCAAGAGTCAATCCATCATGAGGGGGATGGATGGTGGCAGAGGTGGCTGGATCAGGAGCAGAAGCTAAGCACTCACATCTTCAAGCAGGCACAGGAAGCAGAGAGCAACTGGAGACTTGGCAAGGCTTAAAAACCCTCTAAGTCCGCCCCCAGTGATGTGCTTCCTCCAGCATGGCCACACCTTCTAAGAACCCCCAAAACAGTAGTAGCAACAACTGCAGACAAAATGCTCAGATCTTGGTGCCTATGGGGGGCATTCTCACTCAAACCACCACATTCTACTCCCTGGCCCCCATAAGCTCATGACCATATAAAACTTAAAATATGTTTAATCCAACATTAAAAGTCTCCATAGTCTTTACCAGTTTTAAAACTACTTAAAAGTTCATAGTCCAAAGTCTCTTCTGAGACTCAGGCAATATCTTAACTGTAAGCCCCTGTACAATCAAAAGACAAATTACATATTCCCAACATACAGTGGAATTGAATACATGTTCACATTCTAAAAGGGAGGGATAGAGGCATAGTGAGGAAATAAAGGACCAAAACAAGATGAAAAACCAGCAGAGCAAACACCAAATCCAGTAGTTCCGACATCTGACTTCTGGAACTTTACTTCCAAAGGGTTTAGATGGCTCAGCCTCTCCAGCTTTGCTGTGAAACATACATCTCTCTCTTGGGCTGGTACCACTCCCTACATGTGGTTCTCCTTTGCAGATGTCTCACAGCTCTGGCTTCACAAACGTCTT
>NW_008348218.1:100780-103589 GCF_000622305.1 Nannospalax galili | reverse complement strand
TTCAGGTATTAACCCTAGAGTTGTAAGATGAATTCTGCTTACATGAGGGACTTGCTCCACAGCTGGAAGAGGAAGTTTCTGTCTGGGTGCGGGAGTTCCTCTTGGCATGGGTGGAGACTGGGGGAATAGGACTAGCAGCCCACTGGCCTCCTGTCTGGGTAGAGCTGAAACTGGGAGCACTTTCGGCTCAGGTGAAGCAGTATCCCATGTCCCACGAAGCCAGATCAGGGATTACCCCACACATCTGGAGGCCAAGAGACCAGAGCATCCTAGCACCCTGCAGGTCTGCATGGAATACACCTCTCCTTCCAGTAAAGAAGCCAAACTCAAATGATTACCAGCCAGTACAGGATCTTAGAGAAGTAAATAAGCAGGTCATGGATATCCATCCCATGGTGCCGAATCCCTATACCCTCCTGAACTCCTTGCCGCCCTCCAGGAGCTGGTATGCTGTACTAGATTTATGGCATGCCTTCTTTAGCCTACCCTTAGCCAAGGATAGCCAGCCGTTCTTTGCCTTTGAATGGCAAGACCTGGAGATCGGCTTCAATGGACAACTGACCTGGACTCGCCTGCCCCAGGGATTCAAAAACTCACCCACTCTCTTCCATGAGGTACTTCATGAAGATTTGGGTGAGTACAGGCTGGAACACCCCCAGCTCACCCTATTGCAGTATGTAGATGATATCCTGATAGCTGCTGATGACACTTTACTATGTCAGCAAGGAACTAGGGATTAGTTGGTAACTCTGGGCAGGCGAGGGTATCGGGCATCCACTAAGAAGGCACAAATGTGTCGTCAAAAATTGGTTTATCTAGGGTACATTCTAAAGGAAGGACAAAGATGGCTCACAGATTCCAGGAAGGAAACGGTGCTGAAAATACTGGTCCCCAAATCCCGGAGAGCAGTGAAGGAGTTTCTGGGATCAGCAGGGTTTTGCTGCCTCTGGATCCCGGGGTTTACTGAATTGGCTAAGCCTCTCTATGAGGCTACAAAAGAGAATGAGACTTTCATTTGTTCAGGGGAAAGAGAAAGGGCCTTTAATGAAATTAAGCAAGCCCTCCTTATGGCCCTGGCTTTGGGGCTTGCTTTGCTGTGAAACATACATCTCTCTCTTGGGCTGGTACCACTCCCTACATATGGTTCTCCTTTGCAGATGTCTCACAGCTCTGGCTTCACAAATGTCTTCTTGGGATCTCCACTGCCAACCAGGCTTCACCTTCACAGCTTCTTGCAATGGCCTATCAGGACCTTCTTTATACAAGAGAACCCATTATACATGCTGCCTGGCCTTGGTGGCTCTCTGAAACTGTGGAGGAAGAACTAATGACCCTTTCACTCTCGCATCTTTCCTGCCTCTAAAGCCAGCACCAGATGAATGACACTGCCAAGTTTGGCTGTAGGTTTGGGGTGGACCCTGGCCTGCTTCATCCATTTTTGAAGATTTTCTTTGCTAATGTTTTCTAGGAGTAGAAAACACTGACATTTTCCTTTCACAAGTTGGAGGGTAGCCAGATATGCTCTTGCCCTGGAGGCACTCTCTCCATTGTTTAAGTGCAAATCTTCTAGGCTTGCCCTTAATCGCTTTAATCTTCTTAACAAAGGAATCCCCTCCTTCAGCACATAACTTGGCTCCAACATTAATCTTTCTAGTGTTCTTTTTCAACCCAAACTGTACATTCTATATTTCTTTCTGCCCCATTTTTTCTTTTTCACTGTAGCTCTGCATAATAGTCACCATTAATAGCCACACCATCATTTCTTTGTGAGGCTGCCTTGAAATATACTCCACCAAAGAAATTTGATGATTGATTTTCAGCAGCATCAGGGAAGCTTTTTGGCTGTAGGCAGACTCTAGCGAGACTCTGCCCAAATATCCCAATTGTTGTTTAAGTCCTTATTTTTCTCTGGAACTACATTGTTCTCAGCACTACTCTTTCTCCAGGTACCTACTAGAATGACCTAATAAACTCTGTTTACAGATAAGAACCATTTTTCTAAACCCAAATTCCAAATTCTTCTACATTCCTCCCAAAATCCACATGGCCAGGTTCTTTACAGCCAACAGCCCATTTTCTGGTACTATTTACTGTATTTGTCACTTTTCTGTTACTGTGATAAAACACCATGACCAAGGGAAATTATAGAGGGAAGAATTTATTTAGTTTACAGTTCCAAAGGGGCAAGAGTCCATCATGGCAGAGAGGTGTGATGGCAGAAATGGTTGAAGCAGGAGCAGAAAGCAGATGTGGAACCCTCCTCCTTGGACCCCTCCCCTGGACTCCCTAGACCCCTGCCCCTATTTAGGACTAAATGCTCTTTTGCTTCTGTAAATCGCTTGGCTTGAGGGAACCAGAGGGACAAACTGCACCATCTCCATTTTGACTGCTGATTCTTCCATTTTTGTGATGTCTCATGGTCATAGACTAGGCAAGCCCAGGCATGTCCAGGGGGCCCGGGCAGGTTTGAGGCCCTGTAAGGAATAAACAGGGTCCTCTAGCCCTGAAGATAACAGTCAGCACATTCCACAGCCCTGAGGGCAGCACCCACCAATGAGAGGCCTCCAAGATCGTAACCAATCAATTCAAAACTATGTTGGCGGGCATGGGCTCTTTGGACCAATCAAAATATAACTCTGTCATCCCCCTCCTCCCTTTGTCTGAAACCTATGAAAGCTCCCTCCCCCTGCAATCAGGGCTCTCAGACAAACCTACTACGTTAGTTTGGTCTGAGAGTCTGAGCTTAAGCCCAAATAAAGACTCTTTGTTCTTGCATGCTCTCTGGACTCTGTGGTAATTCTTGGGGATC
>NW_008348218.1:88588-99836 GCF_000622305.1 Nannospalax galili | reverse complement strand
ACAAATGCAGTATTGGCCATTTGCAACTAGCGACCTCTACAATTGGAAGCTGCAAACAGCTAAATTCTCTGAAAAGCCCCAAGGTCTAACTGATTTGCTAGAATCTGTTTTGTTTACCCAAAAGCCCACTTGCGATGATAGTCAGCAGGTTTTGCAGGCCCTGTTCACCACTGAAGAGAGACCAGATCCTGGTTGAAGCCTGCAAGCTGGTCCCTGGGGTGGATGGGAATCCCACCACCAATCAGGCCCTGATAGATGAAGCCTTTCCCCTGGTTAGGCCAAATTGGGACTTCAATGTGGCTGAAGGTAAGGAGAGGCTCCGGGTCTACTGCCAGACTCTAATGGGAGGTCTCCAGGCAGCCGCAAGGCATCCCACCAATCTGGCCAAGATTAGTGGTGTGCAGCAAGGGAGACCAGAATCACCCGCAGCATTCCTAGAAAGGATCCTTGAGGTGTTCTGTACCTATACCCCAATGGACCCAGAAGCACCTGAGAATAAGAGCGCAGTGATCCTGGCGTTCGTGAACCAGTCAGCACCCGATATTAGGTGCAAATTGCAGAAATTGGAAAGACTGGCCGATAAAACCTTGCCAGAACTCTGGTGGTGGCTGAGAAAGTTTACAATCACTGAGAGAGTCCCAAAGACAAACAGGCCCGGGTTGCCACCACTGCCAGCACCAAGCAGACCCGCGACTTTGCCAAGATTCTCCTGGCCACATCTACCAGGTCCCCAGGTGAAAGAGAATGCCAGCTGTGATGCCTATCTGCTGAACAAGGTAGGAAATGCCCAGAAGGGTGACAAAAATTGCTGAGAAACCAATGCACCTATTGTCAGACAATTGACCATTGGAGAAAGGAATGTCCAGAAAAGCCAGAAAGGAGCAGGTCAGTGAAGGAATACAAGTCCTGGAGCTTGGGGAATGGAGCGAATAGGGAGGATGGGGTTTGGATCCCCTCCCCAAGCCCAGGGTAACTCTCAGAGTGGAGGGAACACCCATGAGTTTCCATATAGACACAAGTGCTCAACATTCAGTGTTAACAGAGACCAAAGGGACTGGCCCAGATGTCCAAATTAGTTCCCCCGTCTGTCTGGTACCCAGATTTGAACCTGGACCTTTCAAAATTGATTGCTGGTATAGGTCCCACAGACTCCACCCAAAGTTTTTATGTTTGCCCAGAGGCCCACAGGCAAAAAGGGGGAGAAGGAAAATGTGGGGCACCTTATGACTTTTATTGCAAATCATGGGATTGCCTGAGTACAGGGTTCATAGATTGTACACCGCCTGTTAAAGATGATTTTATCACACTAACACTCATTGGCCACCCAGCAGTCATGCCCACCGCTGTCCATAACATCCCCGCATGGACCCAAAGGAATAAATGCTATCCTAACTGTAATCCTATTAAAATAAGTTTCACAGACCAAGGAAGGGAGGCCCCCAATTGGGAGATGGGTTATACTTGGGTCATTCAGTTGAAGTCTGAGAGCTTGGGATCAGTTTTCAGGATCCATCGAGTAATCGGATTACTCCCCGAACCCACAGTTGAGATTAGACCAAACAAAGTCCTTGCCCCTACGCCAGGGGCACAAACCACCCCAAAGGTGCCCATCACCCCAGAGGTGGCCACAATTTCTCCCATAGGCCCTGGGGCCCCCACCTCCGGAGGAGCTAAAGTTCAAAATACTAAGGTACTGGCCCCTTTTGAGAAACCAGAGGTAAACCCTCTCCTCACTCTGCTGGAGCAATCATATCTGGTACTGAATGCTACAAAGCCAGACATGATGGCCTCTTGTTGGTTATGTTATGATACTGCCCCACCTTATTATGATGGCATAGCGGTCTTGGGGACATATAACTTTTCTGATGACTACAACACCTGTTGTTGGAGCTCTAAGGCCAGGTTGACTCTGCAACATATCACAGGACAAGGACTATGCATAGGACAGATCCCAATCGATTACCAGAAACTATGCGATATCACTCAGAGCATTGAGTTATCATGCCTAACCACTTGGTCCCCAAGCCTGATGCATAGTGGACTTGCTCCTTTGGCCTGACCCTTTGCATGCATATGGAGGTTTTTAATCGGACACGAAACTACTGTATCCTAGTCCAGTTAGTTCCCAGACTGCTATACCATACTAATGATGAACTGTTGGGATGGATTAACAGAACTCGATCCAGAGTTGCCAGGGAGCCAATCACAGCCCTTACTCTAGGTATGATTCAACAGTACTCAAGCTTGAGGGCTGCAATAGATGTAGATATAGAAAGGCTGGAAAATGCAATTTCTCATTTACAAGAATCCCTGTCCTCCCTAGCAGAAGTGGTATTGCAAAATTGACAGGTATTAAACCTGATTTCCCTGCAACGGGGGCGGGGGGGGGTGTTGTGTGTAGCCCTGGGAGAGGAATGCTGTTTTTATATCGATCATTCAGGGGTAGTCAAAGATACTATGGCTAAGGTACAAGAAGGATTAGCTAAGAGAAAACAGAGCGAGAGTCTCAACAGGGATGGTTTGAGTCTTGGTTCAATGCATCTCCCTGGCTGACCACCTTAGTGTCCACCTTGATAGGCCCCCTCCTCATTTTGATCCTCCTCTTAACCCTCGGACCCTGTATCTTAAACAGGTTAGTACAGTTCATGAAGGACAGATTACGGGCAATCCAAATAATGGTCATGAGATCACAATATCAGCCCCTAAGCCGGGATGCCATTGAACTCCAGGAAGGCCCATGATTGGGGTCTCCAAGTTACAAGGAGAGGGGGAAATGTGGAACCCTTCTCCTTGGCCCTTTCCCCCAGACTCCCTACACCCCTGCCCCTATTTAGGACTAACTGCTCTTTTCACTCCTGTAAATTGCTTGGCTTGAGGGAACCAGAGGGACAAACTGCACCATCTCCATTTTGACTGATTCCTCCATTTTTGTGATGTCTCATGGTCATAGACTAGGCAATCCCTGGCATGTCCAGGGAGCCCGGGCAGGTTTGAGGCCTTATAAGGAATAAACAGGGTCCTCTAGCCCTGAAGATAACAGTCAGCACATTCCACAGCCCTGAGGGCAGCACCCACCAATGAGAAGCCTCCAAGACTATAACCAATCAATTCAAAAGTATGTTCGTGCTTGGGCTCTTTGGACAATCAAAATATAACTCTGTCATTCCCCTCCTCCCTTTGTCTGAAACCTATGAAAATCTCCCTCACCCTGCAATCGGGGCTCTCAGATGAACATACTACCTTAGTTTGGTCTGAGAGTCCAAGCTTAAGCCCGAATAAAGACTCTTTGTTCTTGCATGCTCTCTGGACTCTGTGGTAATTCTTGGGGATCCATTCTCTGGGCACAAACAGAGGTTCCCATCCTCAAAAAGGTACAGGAACCAGAGTGTGAGTGGAAATTCAGCAAGGCTTAAGAATTCTCGAAGCCTGCCCCTATGTGACTCACTTCCTCCAGCAAGGACACAGCTTCTAAGACCTCCCAAAATAGTGCCACAAAGTGGGGACAAATTTTTAAATACTTGGAGCCTATGGGGGGCATTCTCATTCAAACTACCACAGGGAGTTCTTAGTAACTATTAAAAAATTACATAAGTTCTGGAAGGAGATGAGGGGTCACTAGTGGGAGCTGGAGAGACAGTAGTAGTGGATAAATATTATCAAATTACATTGTATAAATGTTTGAAATGTTCAAAGAGTAAAAATATTAGTATGAAGGGGGAAAGGGAAATGATAGAATAGGATAGAGTGGTGGGATATGGGGTTGGAGAGCAGGGTAGAGGAAGGAGTATGTGGAGAACAATGAACACCATTAAAGAACTTTTAAAATGCCATATGAAAACCTACTACATATTGTAAAGGGTTCCTTAAATATAAATAAATTTTAAAAATCCACATATTGATCAACTGTATAATCAGGGCAAGTATGCTTCTTCCAGAACACAGGCTACCAAATAAAAAGTCCAGTGTCAGATATAGATTACCTCTTTTGATATGCTGGCTAAGGGGTCCCATACACAAATCCCCAAACAAACAGGCTATTGATACTGTCTTTGCACCCAGTTACCCTCTATAACTTGATAGTAAGACCTGATTAGTGATGACACCACACACCTGAGTAGACATGGAGAAATCAAGCCCAAGCTTGGATTTGGAGGTTCATCTCCATATGAACTTTCATAGTCCTGAAAGGTTCTACACTTACTACCAGGGGAGAAGAATCATCAACAGTTTTACACAGCTGTGACTCCTACAAGGTACAACAGGGATTGACCTGCAATAGTGGCATGAATATTATAGGAGTAACCAACTCCCATAACTTTCTGATTAGATATAAAGCCCCCTCTATAATATGAAACCCATGCCTGGTACCATTAATTGGGACAAAATCCATGGTTGGCTGCCAACTAGCTGGGTCATAGGCCATAGGGGAGAACTTAGTACTATGTTTTAAAAACATTTTATTTATTGTTTTTATTTTATGTGTATGAGGGTATTGTCTGCATGTTTTTAAGTGCACTTGTGTCCTGCATTTCCTGTAGAGGTTCTGAAGAGGTTGTCAGACCCCCTGGAACTGAAGTTACAAATGGTTTTTAGCTGCCATGTGGGTTCTGAGAACCAAACCCAGGTCCTCTGGAAGAGTAGCCAGTATTCTTAATCACTGAACCATTTTACTAGCTCCAAGAACATAGTATTAATATTCAGCTAAATGGACATAGTAATACACTGCCATATCCAATTCCCATAGATTAACCTATCTCTCAGCCATAGTCAGAGCTTCTTTTTTCCAGTAGACAGCAATTAATACAGGGCCCCACAACTGTTCTGTGAGTAGAGAATAAGAAACTTTGTAGTTGTCCAGGCTAAATGTGACATCTGTATGCATCCACTTTTCCCAAAGTTTAGGAATCATTTTGGAATGGTGGGTGGAAAGATTGTCAGAGAAAGAGAAGGTAGACATTTGTAGCAGAGCAATGTTTGCTGATCACAACAGCACAGTTGCACAATTGAACTAACAGTGGCTGGGATAGCGTACACAAGACTTGCCCAAGATTAATCCAGCCAAATCCCAGCATGGATGAGAAAGGGCCTCATGATGCCCCACGTCTATTAGAGGAGCTACTGGCAACTGATGGCTTCTGGGGGAGGTAGAGTCCATTTCCTTCAGGGATGTAGGACACAAGAGGCTGCACAAGCTCCACCAAGTAATCCCATGCTCATGTACATGCAGGCACTCTAAATGGACCCAGTGGTTTTTTTGAGAAAAGAAGGAAAAAGCCTAAGAAGTTGGGAGGGGAAAGTTATGGGGTGGATCGGGGAGGAATTCGAGGGGAAGGTATAGTGAGGTGGATTTGATCAAAACATTATATGCATGTAAGACACTGCAAACAATAGCCCTAAGTTCCCTAGTGTGTGTGTTCCAAGAAGCTGAAACACTGAAAATCAGAACAGTGTGTGCCAGGGTAGCAGGAGACGCTCATAGGACAGAGATGGGCAGTGAAGATTGCCATATTTAGGAATTGGTCTTAAAGTAGCCTTCCTCATAACACCCAATAGGCTAAAGTTAGAGCACTAGCTGAATTTTGATTCAAGTCTTTTGTTGAATTTGGCCTTGTTTCAGGCAAGCTTTTTTATCAAGTCCTTGACCTACACAGGGCAGCAATAAGTTGTAAGTAAGAAATCTCTGGTGTTGAGAACCAGCCAGGAAGTCAAGAAGCCACTGAAAGTTGGGTGGCTTGACTTCACAACTTCTGCTCTAGCCTTGTCTTAGTACTTCAGAGTTCCAGAAAGGTCTTCATCCCAAAATTCGATTACCAGTTTACTTGCCAAAAGACATGCATCATTGAGCTTAGGCTAAATGGTCATCCTTTTCATTTTAATGCTCTTGCCCTTAATTAATGGTTTAGTCTTTCAGGCCTTCATTTGTTACACTTTAGTGGATTTTGTAATTGGCTTTGCCTCACAGTTAGGTTTGTTGGCCTATTGCAGTCCAGAAAAGCTCCCAATCGGTTCTAGTTCCATATTCTATCCCACTTCCTTGGAACAACTGCCCTATTTCTAATTGCTTAAGTACAACTAATACAATCCAGTAAGAAAGATCAGAGCTCAGCACGCTAATGCACTTAGTTAAAAGATTATTGAATTTATCAAGTATTTGGACGAATACAGCTCTAACAAATGCATTTTGAGGATATGACAGTCCTGTTGAGTGAGTTAAAGGCTCATTATTTGGACTGCTAGTATTCTTGCATGAAACCTGTGTTTCTTGTCAAGTCCATTAGCTGCTTTACAAAACAAGAGCTGTCATTTCATTAGGCTGCTCCACACATGTCAACAGCTTGAGGGTGAATTCTGGTCACTTCTTGTCTGTGCCACAATTCTTTCTGAAAACTGACTTCCCCCAGTGAATGCCAGCAGCCTACAAGTCTTTACTACATGTAGGCATGCAACAGATCCAACCAAAAAAGCGGAAGTTGATTTAAAAATCATAGAATGTTAGATTTTAAAATTTTTCTGTTTTTAACTAATCCAATTTTAAAGCCAAAAATTATTGAAATTAAAGCATTTTGTGAATAACTCAGTCTACTTTTTAGCTAAAGGCTGAATAGGGACTACAATTCAGATATCCTAACGTTCGGTTCAGTGATTTCCTGAAAAATAACACACAGTTCCTTTGATGGATATCCTATGTTAATTTCTTTGTTCCTTACTTATTCAATAAATACTACCTGAATTCTTCTATGTTGGGAGTGTGCTAGTATGGGAGTTGGGTCAATGAACAAATTGACATTCCTGCCTTCATGGGACTTACGTTCTAGCTTACTAGACCAATAAATAAGTGCAAAAGTCTGATATATGGCATGTCCAATACACCATATAAGGGCAATTGGAGTGGGGAATGACTCATATCCTTTGGAACAAAATGTTAGAAAATGTCCCTTTGGGGCCATGTTGCAAGAGCAGTGACCTGGGGGAACCGAAGGTGAAATGCAAGTCACACAGAAAGGAAGTTGCAACAGCCCTGAGGCAAAAAGTTGTGCATTGTGTCCACAGACTACAAATGAGGCCGGCGTGTCCCCAGAATAGTGAGGGCGGCAGACCTGAGAGCAGCATGAGAGCTTGTTCAGAGGCCACAATTATTTCTAGTTCCTGTATGAGTGGAATTGAAATTCCATAGAAGATAGGCAGGGAGATCTATTGCACTAGAAAACTGAAATGGTGTCATGATCTGAAAATGATAGCTTTTCTCAATAATAAAAAGAAAAGCCTAATTTAATTCAACAAATGACCACTGAGAACAAATTTATTTCTTAATTGTACTTGATTGGGTGCTGACAGTGTACAAGGTACTGGAAGAAATATATTCAAGCAGAGACCAAGCTAATTTCATTATAAATAACTGATAAAATGATAGAAGTGAAGGAAAAACAAAACAGAATAAGAGGCTCCATTACTGATGTCAAAAGTCGTGGACAGTTGTGGCAGGTGGAATGTAGCTTGCTGGAAGATGCAGACATGCACAATGCAGACGATGGCATTTGAACTATCAGAAAAGGGAGAGCAAGGCATTGGCAAGTCAGAGCAAGTGCTGGGGAGCCCAGAGTGAGCAGTGCAAGACGAGTGACAACCATGTCTTGGTGGCAAGAAGTCCAGGCTGGTGGGGGAAAAGGTAAGAAAACATGGTAAATAAAGCTGAAACACAGTAAAGAGTTTTAACTGCTTGAACTGTAAACTTGAATCTAATTAATCTGGCAACACAGACCTATTAAGGGCTTTGTGGAACAGTACACCCGATAATAAATAAAAATTTTAAAAATAAGTAGGAGTGTTTTTATTGCTTTCTTTTTGAGACGGGCTTTCCTGTAGCCACATCTGGCCTGGAACTTGCTATGTAGACCAGGCTGGCCTTGAACTCAGAGAGATTCACCTGCCTCTCTGCCTCCCTAGTGCTGAGATTAAAATGTCAGAATGTTTTTTCATAGCATTAGAGAAACAAACTAGAACAATAATTAGTACCAGAGAGTGGGCTGTTGGTTGTGAAGAACGTGACCATGTGGGGTTTTGGAAGAATGTGGAGGACCTTGGAAGTTCAGGCTAAAAAGTGGTTGATGGTTGATTGCTGTAAGCAGAACTAACAGGCCATTCTAGTAGGTGCCTGGAAGAATGTAGTGCTGAGAACCATGTAGTTCCAGAGGGAAATAAGGACTTGAGCAGAAATGGGGATATTTTAGCAAAGAATTGGGCTGGAATCTGCCCATAGCCAAAAAGCTTGTCTGAGGCTAAGTTGAAAAGCAATGAACTAATTTTTCTGGCAGAAGAAATTTCAAGCCAAGATGACATAGAAATGGTGGCGTGGCTATTAATGGTGAATAGGCAGTTCTATAGTGAAAAAGAGCAATTGGGGCAGAAAGAAATACAGAATGAACAGTTTGGATTGCAAAAGAGCACTAGGAAGATAAATCTTGGAGTAGAGGCTTGTGCTGGAAAGGGTCCCTCTGATAAGGAGATCAAAGTGATTAAGGAGCCTAGAGGTTTGCACTTATAAAATGAAGAGAGTGCCTCCAGGACAAGGACAGAACCAACTAAGCCTCCAACATGTGAAAGGAAAATGCTACATGGGCCGCTAAAGAGAAAAGCTTCTCAAATGGATAAAGCAGGCTGGGGTCCATCCCAAACTTGCAGCTAAACTTGGCAATGTTGTTTACCTGGTGCTGGCTTTGGAGGCATGAAAAATGCATGAGTGGAGGGGTCATAGGTTCTTCCTCCTCAGTTTCAGAGAGCCACTGAGGCCAGACAGTGTGCATTAGGGGCGAAGGTGAACCCTGGTTGGTAGTGGAGACCTCAAGAAGACATTCTTGATGCCAGAACTGTGAGGCATCTGCCAAGAAGAGCTGCATTCAGGGAGTGATACCAGCACAAGAGAAAAATGTATGTTTCACCCAGTAAAGCTGGAGAGGCTGAGCCATCTAAGGCCTTTGGGAGTAAAGTCCCAGAAGTCAGACACAGAGTTCCTGGATTTGGTGTTTCCCTGCTAGTTTTTGGTCTTGTTTTGGTCCAGTATTTCCTTACTATGCTTCTATTCCTCCCTTTTGGAATGGTGATATGTATTCGGTTCCACTGTATGTTGGGAGTATGAATTTGTCTTTTGATTTTACAGGGGCTTACGGTTAAGATATTTCCCTTAGTCTCAGAAGAGACTTTGGACTGTGGACTTTTGGATAGTATTGAGACTATAATGACTATGGAGACTTTTAAGTTTGAACTAAATGCATTTTGCATTTATATGGTCATGAGCCTATGGGGACCACAGGGTAGAATGTAGTGGTTTGAATAAAAATGTTCCCCACAGGCTCCAAGTATTTGGACATTTTGTCCCCAGTAAGTGGAACTGTTTTAAGATAGGTGTGGCCATGCTGGAGGAAGCACAGCACTTGGTGCAGGCTTAGAGAGTTCTTAAGCCTTTTGGAATCTCAAGATGCTCTCTGCTTCCTGTGCCTGCTTGAAGATGTGAGCACTCTGCTTTCTGCTCCTGCTCCAGCCACCTCCAGCCACCATGCCTCCCCACCATGATGGACTGCAATTCCACTGGAAATGTAAGCTGAAATAAACTCTTCCTTCTATAAGTTACTTTGGTCAGTGTTTCTATCACAGCAACACAAAAATAACGAATACAGTAATATGTTTTGAATCACAGAACTTAGGTAGAACTGTGCCATTTCCAAACTTAAAACATTAAATTCTTATAATCTTTGAAATATCTCAAATGACCCATAACTATAGACAAGTAAACACAGAATTTGCTTTTTCATGTTTAAACCTCATTCTTCCTAGCTGATAATGTCCTGAAGGTACTTCTCAAAGAAAAAAAGTTTATGAAAACTTGTTTGAAAAGCATTGCATCAAAAAACATTTTGAATCTACTTTTATTTATTAACCAACCTCTAGGAAAGATTAGCTTTTTTTTTTTTGAAAAGATACAGTCCTTTATTCAAATATATTACATGTCTACATTCAGTGGACAGAAATTCTATTTGAAGTGATAACAGGAAGAGGGACAAGGAATGATTAGCTTTTTAACTGGTAAAGTATTGTATCATCTTTTTCTTAAAAAGTGTCTTTTCAGAAATGAAACAGTTGTGAGCACACACACTCTTTTGTTCCATCTGCTTTAATGTTTGAGATAGGTTTGAAGGTTATAATACTGAGACCAGGTAAGATAAGGAAGTCATTCAAATAACTAACTGATTAGAGGCTTCAGACATTGGCATAATGCAAAAATATTTTTACAGCTGTGTGTGGTGGCACAAGCTTGTAATTCCAGCACTTGCATGTGGATCTCTTTGAATTCAATGCCATCCTGGTCTCCATAGTGAGTTCCAGACCAACTGGGGCTACAGGGAGACCATGTATGAAAACAAACAAACAAACAAACAGGCAAACAAACACAATATCTTTACAAATTCCTGAAAAAAATGAAATCTTTTGTTCCATCTGCTTTAATGTTTGAGATAGGTTTGAAGGTTATAATACTGAGACCAGGTAAGATAAGGAAGTCATTCAAATAACTAACTGATTAGAGGCTTCAGACATTGGCATAATGCAAAAATATTTTTACAGCTGTGTGTGGTGGCACAAGCTTGTAATTCCAGCACTTGCATGTGGATCTCTTTGAATTCAGTGCCATCCTGGTCTCCATAGTGAGTTCCAGACCAACTGAGGCTACAGGGAGACCATGTATGAAAACAAACAAACAAACAAACAGGCAAACAAACACAATATCTTTACAAGTTCCTGAAAAAAATGAAACCAGCTAAGAACTATTATGATCCATTCTTTTTAAAAATTCTTTTTTTTACCCTAAAGAGATGGCTCAATTGTTAAGAACACTGGCTGCTCTTGCACAGGACACATTTTGGTTTCCAGCACCCACATGGTGGCTAATAACTGTCCATGACTCCAGTTCCAGAGGATCTGACACTTTCTTCTGACCTCCATGGGCAGGCATTGAATGACACAGGTGCACTTGCATGTATGCAGGCAATATGTTCAAACACATAAAATAAAAATAATACTCTTTTTAAATCACAGGACAATCTTATCCAGTTTAAAAATGCTTTTTTTCCTAGCTTGAGCTTACACATAACCTCCAATGGGCATGAAGATGAAGCCTCTAGGGAGTTTTCTTTAGCAGAAAAGAATATCAAAAATAGCAGAAGTAAATTCAGCCTCACCATTTCTCTACATCTTAATG
>NW_008348218.1:72223-83930 GCF_000622305.1 Nannospalax galili | reverse complement strand
TAAAAAATAGTTTGTATCTGGGTGTGGTGGCACACGCCCTTTTTTAATCTTCAGAACTAAATGTTTCTATTTTAGAGCAAAAATTTTGAATGTCTTCCTTAAAGAAACAAGAATAGTAGTTTTCCAATGGCTTCATCTCCGTATTCACCTGGCAGTGACTCCACGCTGCATTGTACCGTTCATGTTTGAACTCTCAAATCCCCTGCAGCTGGTGCTTTTTGGGAGGTTGAGGAACATTTAGGAAGAGACATGTAGCTGTAGGAAGTGAGTCACTGGGGAGGGGCCTTTTGGTTTCCGTCTGGGCCATGCTTCCTATCACACTAAAGGTGAGGAGCCCCAGGTACCCACTGCTGTCCCTAAATCACCCATTTACCACCAGGTCTTCCCTGCGATGGTAGATTAAACCCTCTCAAATGGTGAGTGGATTAAACACGTCCTCCTTTAAGCTGCTTCTTGCTTATAGTTTCTGCAAAGAGGAAAGCAACCACCAGGGCTGATGTAGAATTTCTTGAATGTGTGTCTATGTTCATTGATCCCTACATAAAGCCTCTACAGAAAGCCTCATTTATGAAGATTATAATTATAAAACCATAATTCAGTACCTAAATGGGAATTTGTATCATTGTAATGACAATAGAAGCCTTGATCTGGAATAATTTTGCCGCTTCGTACTTAATTCCAGCATTAGCTTAGAAATCCGTCACCACAAAACAGTGTACGTCCCTAATCACAACTGAACGGTCTCTTGCTTATTGCTCTGTGTTTTACTGAGTAACCCTAATGATGCTCCCTCTGTTTTATATTTTTGCCAATATTCTGAAATTCAGTTGAGATTGGTGTGACCCTTCTCTTGAAAGAGGTAGTTTGAGATGCAGACAATGCAAACAGATAGTCACCTAAATCTATCCTTGGCTGTGCATTGCTTTTATATTCTATTTATTTTTATTTTTCAAACTGTTTTTAATTATTTGAGAACTTTTGCAATGTGTTTTTATTATATTCAGAGCCTTTCCCCTGCCTTACTACACTGCGCCTCCATTACATACTCTCCATGACTGTCTTGCTTTCTGAGAATTTACACATGAGTATTTTTTAAAAGCCTTTCTTTTATTTTAAAATTGTGTTTGTTTTTATTTTATGCCCATGTGTGTATTGCCTGCATGTAGGTAAGTGCACCTGTGTCATGCAATGCCTAAGGAGGTCAGAAGAGACTGTCGGATCTATTGGGACTGGAGTCACAGACAGCTGTTAGCTGCCATGTGGGTGTTGGGATTAGAACCCAGGTCTTCAGGAACAACCAGTGTTCTTAGCCTCTGAGCCATCTCTCCAGCCTAGAGTATTTTTTTTAATTAAAAATTTTTTATTGGTTACTGAGTTCTCTAATGTATAATTTAAGTATCCTGTGGACCTATCTATTTGTCTGGGCACTGATCATTGGCAAAAATAGCTTTATTTTACATCCCCCAGTTCCCCTCCAACTCCTCCCATGTCTCTTCCACTCACTCTCAATTTCTTGTCATCAAATTTGATTATTATTGTTTTACACACACACACACACACACGCACATACACATTTCACTGAGTTCACTTAGTGGGTGACACACATATTTCACTGAGTCCATTTAGTGGGTCACACACATACACACACACATATTTCACTCAGTCCATTTATTGGGTGACACACATGCTAATCCAACACTGGAGGCTGGATCAAGCAGGACTCTGAATTCTGGTGTATGCAGGGCTACATAATAAGAGCCCATATCAAAAATGACCAGTCAGATAAACATAAACCCCCAAATTAGTTCTTACCAAAGAAGTTAAATATGTGTACAGGCACAACATATTGACACCACATCTAGTTTTAATACTAAATTAATTGAGACATCAAAATCTATTCTCATTGATGACAATTTTACAATGAATGCAATATAATGGGACCATTTTTAAAATTTTTTGAATTGGGACTAAGTTTTAATATTCCTTTTGTAGTTTTCCCATTTTTTTCTACTGAATTTTTGAAAATTTCATAAAATATCTTTTTATCAAATTTAGATACCTTCCCCCATCTGCATCCTCCCCACTGTACTCTAGTGTGTGTGTGTGTGTGTGTGTATTATATGTATATTAAGGCTTATATTGTCAAATGCTTTGCCAAATGTCCTTCTGTGTGGGTCCATCCTTTGGAGTTTGGTAAACTTACCAATGATCTCACCCTTAAATGAGATTAATCTCCCCCTCCCAGTAGCCATTGCTTGCCCAAAGTTCCTCAGATAGGTTTGGGATTTCTTATGCACTTCCCTGGGATTTTTTTTCTGACTTGAGTTTAGTGGGCTTTGTGCATGCTGTCAGCATGCCTATGAATTTAATGAGTAAGTGACAAGCTGTTTGGAAAACTTTGTTTCCTTGTGGTCATTCAAAACCTCTGGCGCTTACAATCTCTCTGTGAATTTTTTTGCAATGGTCCCTGAGCCTTTGGAAGCAGATGTTTGATACAGTTGTCCTGTTTAAGGATAAGCACTCTATAGTCTCCTATTCCCTGTACCCTGTTCAGTTGTAGGTCTCTGGGTTAATCAGCATCTGATAATAAAGAAGCTTCTCTGGTGAGAGCTGAGAGATGAATTGATCTATGGGTGGAGCAATAGGTCACTAAAAGTCAGTTTATACTATATCCACTTAGCAGAATAATAGTATTAGGCTCTCCTCTATGCCCTGTGACCTGTCTAGCCACAGGTTCCTATGCTTGGCATCAATGTCAGGTATGGGCTGCGCTGTTAAACTGAACCTTGAATCTAATTAGAAAGTGTTTGGTTGGTTAGTCCCATAATATTTATACCACTGTCGCACCAGTAGGCATATCTTGCCAGGCCAGCTGTTATGGTAGCTCACAGGATTCACAGTTATGGGTATGGCTTACAATTAATTGTTTCTTTGGGCACAATGTATACACATCACCTTCTAGCACCATGAAAACTAGACAGCAGAGATGAGTCTTTGAAGTCAGCACCAGCTTGATTTCTCCTTATTTGTGGTATAGTTCAGCAGTAGGGTTTTACCATGAAGCTCTGGAGGATAAACAAGAATAGGGCAATAGCCAATATTTGTTTGAGGGTCCTCGGGATCCTGGTCAATAGCTTCAAAAGAGTGAGTCCACTCCTGGCATTGGGCTTTTATTTTGGAAGTCTATGGTGTTTAGCTGATGCAAATATCTGCCTTAGTGTGTGTGTGTGTGTGTGTGTGTGTGTGTGTGTGTGTACTTTAAGCAGAGTCAACAGTGGTAGGTTTCCACATGCTTTTTCTAAATGTCTTTAGTGTTATCTACCCCTCCCCATACTCCCACCTCTGCCCTGCCCTCCCCTGCCCACCCTATTTAACACTTCCTAATCTATTATTCTCCTTTCCCCTGACCTTCTGGTCTAAACTTTAATAAAAACTTTTATTATATAATTATTTAACAAAAATATTATCACAGATATTTTCTATGCAACCCCCCTCAGCATAGAAGGATGGAAAGCTCTACTGACTTCAGAAAAATGGTAAATAAGCTGATTTGAGATTATTTTAGTATGTAAATTCACTCTTGCTTTGATGTTTGAGTATTCTTTACCTCAGATTTCCCTAAAGCAAAAAATGGCAGTAACTCTCAGCCGAATGAGGCAAGACTCGGGAAGGCTTGCACATTCCTCAAAGATAGCATTCCTAATCCTTACAACCAGGAGAACCAACATATTCAAAATTGCTTTTCTCAGCTATGAACTAACAAGGGATTTGACCTCATCGACCCTGATTGCCACAAAATTGAATAAACTAAAAATAGCTTGGTTAGGAGGTGGATGAAGAACCCTCCTGGGGAAGTAAATTTCTGTGGAATTCTTTGGGGGCATGTGTCATAGAACTATCATCACTTTATAACTTTGTCTTACCAGGAAAATCATGGCTGACTGGTTCTATTCAGCAAAAAGGCAAGTGGTTCAAACATATGCATAGCCTCCTGACTTATTTTCAGTTGCCACACTGCTTGCTTTGACTCGAATTTGGCTGAATGTCAGTTTCCACTTGTGACTTGGGTTTAAAGACGAAAAACCAAACAATAAGATTTATAAGAATATGAACACAGAATATCTTTTCTCTTGTGCCCCAGTAAAACCTAAGTAAATTAGAAATAAACTCTGACAGCCAATGAACAGTGCTCAAATTTACCCTGAGTCAGTCTATCAGCATTTGGAACTGAGTATTCCTATAGATGGATTTGCATGTGTTAAGTTTCATTTAGAAATGGCATAGGAGCACCTGCAATTTGGCATTCTAGTTAGAACTCCAGTGTATCACACTCTTGATTAATAAACTCTGAAGAGCTGAAATGATTCTCTGTCATTAATCATATTCCTTCTACCTCTTTATTACCTGAAATCATTAGAGGAGAAGAAAGCCTGAGGTGCAATCAGCTACCAGCATGCTAATGCAATGACGACACTCTGCTCCAAAGAGGCTGAAGAAATTAAGTGGGAAATTAGAGCTAGGCTCTATTTTTCTGTTAGGGGATTATGTAACAATTCTTTAAAACAGGACATTTTGTAGAAATCATCTTTTAATAACATCTATAGAATGTGTGTTTATAGGCAGAGTCGTAAAGTTCTCCCACTAGAATAGAATTTGGAAGAGAGTTCTTGCTTAGGGTAGAAGAAAGTCCTTAGTAAGCATTCAGAAATTCAGATTGTTCTTCAACAGCTGAAATGGACCTTAAAAGCCCAAGAAGATCTTTGACTTTCTCGGTCATCAATTCACTTCCACACAGATGTAACTTACTAATCAAGCAGAGCTTTCCAGAAGACAGTGCGGTTTGCAGTTTCTTTAATGTATGGGCCCATGTGTCTATTTTTTCGTTCGGATCAAATAGCTTCAGAGTTTTAAAAAGATTACTACAAAGCTCACTACATACAAGGTGCAGAACATGGGATGCATGAGCTAGTCTATGGAGACTCTTCTTTGTTAGGAATGCAGTTACTTGCGAGTCCACGAACTGACACCTACTTGTAAATTTACAAAGTATGGCTGTTCGGAAGCCAAAGGGAAAGAGGAGAGTATCTTTTTATATGAGGCAAGCTAAATCACTCTAAGCTTTGGATTATAATATTCAAAGACATTTTAAATTATGAGGTAGACAAAAGAATCAAATAATTCTTACACGTATGTTACTTCTTACAATTTAAATATTAAATGTTTCTATGTCAAGGATCCTAAAAGCTCAATAAAATCCCCAACTTCCAAGAAGATGAGTTAGTAAAGTCATCTCTTCAATATTGTCCCTGTTCAGCAGATCGCCCAACTTGTAACTCACTCACCTGCTATTTCTTGGTTTCTGTACTGAATTGCATCTTGGAATACGCAATTTTCACTAATTATATTGTATTATTATTGAATTAGTCCTAGAAATGACACAGGCTAAGCATGGAAACAGAAAATGCTCCAGATATCCATATTCTTAGTCCTCACGCACATAAATTTGCCATCCAATTCTGTGGGTTTGTCCCATTATTTGTAAATAAGAAATTTGGCACAGGTGGCCTCTAACAAAATGCAGGAACTATCATTGAATGCGGAGTACTGGGTTGCTGTTCCTTCCTGGGGGAAGGATAGAGGCTCATAAAACTCAGGAAACTGAAGTTATAAAGTTCAGGAAGCTCATGAAACTTACAAGGCTCAGGAGGCCCAGAAAATCATGAGTCTCAAGGCCTCTCCTTCAGGTTCCTTAATGAGTGGGTGGGAAAATTCTGGCAGACTCAGCTGGCTGCAAGTTATTCAGAGAACACAAGTGAAGTAGAATTCATGAATCTGGATCCATGCAGGAGTGGGCTTTTCAGTGACTCAGCTGCCTTTGAAGTCCCCATGCTCCTCTAGGTGACCCCTCAACCAGGCTTCTGGAAGTCAACCAATAAACTCATAGATTCAGCCAGTTAGATGCTGGTAAGATACTTTCTTTAGTCTGGTGGTACCCTACCTATGGTAAAGAGACTTTTGTTCATGTCCCTCCCCAAAACACACATAAAGTTACACAAAAGAGAAATGTATGGTCATCAATGTTCAGGGCTTTAGCTTCTCCAACTACATTTTTTTTTTCAAATGTTATCTCTATCCCTCATTTTATTTGTTCATATGGTAACTATATCAAGGAAGTTTACCTGAGATCACTCTCTTTGTACAAAAGACAAACTTGAGAAACTTGTATCTAAGAAGAAAAGTGATTTTCTTTTTAGTTAAACAGTTGATGAATTCATTGCGATATTGGGGATTACACACACATGGCAGGCCTTATGTCAGGCAAGCAGTCTACCACTGAGTTACATCTTTAGCTCTTTCTGACTTTCCCCTCATGTCAAAAAGTATTTTGGGGGGCTGGAGAGATGGCTCAGAGGTTAAGAACACTGGCTGTTCCTGCAGAAGACCTGGGTTCAAATCTCATCACCCACATGCTGCCATCAGGAGGCTCAGTCTAGGCTCTGTGCTTGAGCTGACTGCTGGAAGGAGGCACTATTGTACAGCAATGTATGAACTTTGGAGGATGAAGAACAGGAGACTTAGAACGTCTCACTGCTCCTCATGAAGGCTTCCTTGTGGACCCATGCTAAACTGTCTTTAGATGCACGTTTGTTTTTAGGTTTGGTATCATCTGCTGATTGAGGACCTATCAGGCTACATGGAGTATTACTTATATCCCCAAGAAAATGTCCCACATGACAGAAATGATGAACACCTGATAACAGGAAGCTGACTCATGTGCTTTAAACCAATGAAAGGTTGTCAAGAGGGTTAAGTTAAAGGAAGACCTTGTAGCCACTCTGTGTTTGCAATAAATACTTTACTTGGCATCTCAGTTAATCTTCATTCTTTCAGTTTACTGAGTTCTTACCTACACATTAAGGCAAGCAGGTCAAAAAAGAAAAAAAAAAATCCCTCTCCTAGAAAAGTTCCCCATGGCTGAAGAAACTGTAATCACCTAAGACTGGCAACAGTGGCTATATGGTGGAATCCTTTGTAAAGCAGCAGTTATCAGACTTGCTTAAGAAGTGGCAGCCAAGAAAATCAAATGTGGTTTTGGAACTGAACTGAATGCTTGTCATATTGTTAAGATGCCAGCCAAAAATATTAGCGATTATAAGACTCATTTAAACTGTTTCTGATTTAACACAGGATTTTGTGTCATTAAAGGTTTCTTATGTTGTCAAGCCAGAGATCTAAGTTCTAGATTCAGTTTGCATAAACAAGGTGACCTGTCCTGTATTGTTTGAGAGAGTCATTAACTTTCTATCACTAAATAACCCCCCTACACCTGTTGGTGCTGTTTACTCAGAAAAAAAAGGTATTTTGATTCTATCCACTCATTCACCTCCTCTTGCCCCACACCCCAACCTGTGCCTCTCCCAGTTCCATGTCCTCTCCTTGTTTGCCTTTTTTATAGCCCATTGAGGACAATTAACATTGCTCATATGCACAAGGGTGTGGGGCCATCCAATGGAGCATGGGCCACCTACTAGAGGCCACACCTTCAAAGGAAAATTAGCCTCCATCACCCAGCTGATATTCATTGTCAGTAGCTCCTCAGGCAAGGAGTAGCGCTCCTGAGCCTCCTTCACTTCCTTCTATACCAGAATTTTGACAGGCTTGATCCTGTGCAAGTCTTGTGCAGACAAACATAGCTATTCTGTGGTTTATGCATACAAAGGCCTGGACATATGCAGAGGACAGTATCTTCACAACACTCCTTTCTACTCTGCAGTACTTATATCCTTTCCACACCCTCCCTCACAGTCTTCCCTGAGACTTGCAGGGAGGGGTTGAATTTGATGTTCCCTATAGGGTTGAGTAACCACAGTCATTTATTCTTACCATTTTGACCAGTTATGAATCTCTACATTAACTGTTGCTCAATACAAAATGAAGTTTTTTTGATAAAGTTTGAGAGCTGCTCAGGTCTATGGGTATAAACACAAGTATTTAGAAAACAGTCACTTAGTAAATAACAATAGTAAGTTCCTCACTAGGGTTTATGAATTCTCTGGGCATAGCGTTTTGGCCAGGCTTATAGTACAAGGCATGAATTTCTTCCTTTGGAGCATGCCTCAAATCCAGAGAGTGGCAGATTGTTCCCATAGTAGTCATGTCTCTTTGCACCCAGTGGGCACATATTGCCTGGCAAGTCAGTATTGCAGCATGCGGGGTCCAACACTGGGTATGACCATTGATGTCTTTTCTCCCCATCAACCTTCATAGCACTCTGGAATTATGACTTCTAGCTAGGGAGTGTTTTCTGGTCAATGATTTCTCTGTGTCCTGCAAGCAGAGTGTGTGCTGTTTGCAGTAATCGGGTCTTGCCATGGAATTATGGTGGGCAACTTAGAGCAACAGCAATAGTCTATGTTGTTTACATTGCCTCTGATTCTCTGACTTATAACTTGTAGGGTGGCAACCTGTACCCCAGCGCTGGGCTTTTCTTTAATATCACATGTCTTCCAGGAGCAGCATTGTTCATGAAGGAGGGAGTACTTCTGTTAAAGTTCCTACTTTTACAAAAAAAAAAAAAAAGTGTATTTTTAATTAGCTTATAAAACTAATGGGGTTTCATAAGGCTTCTTCACACATCCTTTAATTAGGCTAACCACTCCTTCCCTCCTCTCAGTGACTTGTCTCCATCCTGATTAAAACTTTAGCTCCCAGTATTCTCCCTCTTCTTTCATTGAGTGGGTCCTATTGTGTTTCTTTACTTGACTTGCAAATTTAGGTTCCCAAACACAGTCTATGTGCTTTTGTCATTTTGTTTAAGCCTCTGCCTGGTCCTTAGTGTGCCCATTCCCTTCATTCCACTACACACTTACACCCATTTACTTCCAGAATTCCCGTTTTATTTGCCTTTCACCTCTGTAGAAGCACCACTTGCCAATGGCCCCTTTCAGTTTCTTAGCTGCCACATGTACTCCATGTTCAACAAGCAAAAAAGTTGATGTTCAGACTCTCATATGAGAATAAGTGGCTTTGTATTTATTAACGAGTTACAAACTCTCAGTATAATTTTTCTCAGTTATTTCAATTTACCTGTAAATTTCATGATTTCGTTTTTCTTTAAAGCTGGGAAACATTCAGTTGTGTATATTTGAAATCAGTTTTGGTGATACCTCAGCAATATTCTCACTGTCTAGCATTGCTTTGGCTATCCTAGTCTTTTGTGCTTATATATAAAATTTAAGATTGTGTTTTCTAAGTCAGTGAAGTTAGGTACTTTTATTTTCATTGAGATCGGATCTTCAGGTTGTTTTTTATAGGATGACCATTTTTACAACATTAACCCTGTCAATTCATGAACATGGGGTGTCTTTTCATCTTCTAGTGTCTTCTTTAATTTCTACAGTGTTTTAAAGTTTTAATTATAGAATTCATTTCTGTGGTTGAGTTACACAAGCATTTAATTTTTTGTGTGGTTATTGTGAATGGGATTGTTTACCTGATTTATTTTTCAGGGAAACTGTCACTAGTAGACAAAAAACTTACAATGTGGTTTAGTATACAGAAAGGTTACTATTTGGTATGTTAATTTTTTTATTGTGCCACTTTTCTGAAAGTATTTATCAGCTTTGAGAGAGTTGAGACCTTTCCTCTCAGCCTCTCTGAGGCAGCCATGGCTCCAGCCAGAATGACATGATCCTTCACCTCACTTTCACAAGGACTGGCAGCAGAGAGTAGAGTAGATCCTTGGTTCAACCAACCATTTAGAGAGATCCTCAGCCACAAGCTGTGGCTGGTAGAAGTGGGTTGCATTGCCCCTTGCCCCAAACCTGGTTCCGATTCAGCCTATGATGAGATACCCCATGGTGAGTTTTCTGGGGCTTCAGCTAGGAAGTGCTCAAAGTAGAGAGAATCCATAAGAAAATGGTCCAGTCCACTGGCTTCTCTGTGGACCCAAGAAGATGGAACAAGTCCACTGAGTCCCTGCAGGTCAATGTGCAGTGGTTGAGGAAATCACTGTAAGCTCACCCTCTTCCCCAGGAAGCCTTCTGCCCCCCTCAAGAAGAAAGACAGTGCTACTGAAGAACTCAAATTGATCATCCAGCTAACAGGATCAGTGATGTTCATTCAGAATGTCTATAAAAAGGAGAAAGCCAGAGGCACCACAGAGGAAGGGCAGACTTCAAGGTGTTTGCCAGTCTTTGCTGGTCTGGGCCCACACTGGGCTTTCCAGCACATGAGGAAAAAGAGCCATGCAAGCTGCAGACAACAATGTTGAAAAGAAAAGTGATGTTCTTTTGGGCATTATAACGAATTTTCAGTAAGGTGGAAAAAAAAGAGGTTTTGGTGGAGTCTTTGGGGTCTCTTATATGTGTAGTGATGTTATCTGCAAGTAGGGTTGCTTTGACTTGTTTTCCAGTTTATATCACTTTTATTTCTTCTCTTGTATTTAAAGCACTATATTGAGTAGGAATGGGGAGAGTAGACAGCCTTGTCTTGTTCCTGATCCTAGTGGAACATCCCGATATTAATTATATTTTCCCTAAGACTGTTTTTGAGTTTGACATATTCCTGTTTCCCTAAGACCTCCTTAAGATGCATCATTAAGTTATTAATCTGAGATTTATCAAACTTTTTGATGTAGGAAATCCATACTTGTGGTGGTTTGAATGAGAAACATCTTCCAAGACTCAAGTATTTTAACACTTGGGCCGCATTTGGTGGTACTGTTTGGGGAAGCACAGCCTTTCAGGAGGATGTGTTTCCCAGGAGGTGGGCTTGGAGAGCTCATAGCCTTGCTCCACTTCCTGGTTGCTCTTGGCTTCATGTTTGTGGTTGAGGATGTACACGTTCAGCTTCCCACTCAGGCTACCATGCCTCCATGCTACTAAGAACTTTCCTTCGAGTAAGCCAAAATAAATTCGTCCATATGTAGATTTTGTTCATGGTGTATCACCATGGCAATAAAAAGTAACTGACACAGTGCAATAAACATCCCACTTAAGTCTGCTTCATCAAATCCAATAGGTTTTAGTGTGTTGTTTTCTGTTTCACTCAATTCTCGACTTTCATTCAATTTCTCTCATTCCTTCTTGACTTCTTTGATCCAATTATCACTCAGCTGTGTGCTGTTTAGTCTCCACGAGTTTGTGTTCTTCCTGTAGTTTCTGTTGCTCTTGGTGTCTGGCTTTGTTCTATTGTGGACTGAGAGAATGTTGGATGCTATTTCAATTTTCTTATATTCGTTTTGAATTGATTTATGTCCTAATATGTGATTTATTTTGGTGAAACTTCCATGGGCTATTTAGAAGAACATGTATTTTTTAGAGTTTATGTGGGTTGTTGTGTACATATCTGTTAGGTCATTTGATGGATGATGTCATTTAACTCCAATGCTTCTCTGTTTAGTTTTGTCCAAATGACCTGTGTATTAGTGATAATGGAATATTGAAGTCACTGAGTATCACTGAGTTGTGGTTAATCTGTATCTTAGATCTAGTCACAAATATGAAATTGAGTGTTTAGAATTGCAATATCCTCTTGGTCTATTGATCATTTAATGAGTATGAAGTGACCTTCCTTAACTTCTAAGAAGCTTTGGTTTGAAGTTTATTTCATCACATATTAGACTATCTATGCCTAACTGTTTCTTAGTTGAATTTTCTTGGAATATCTATTCTGACGTTTTTGCCCTATGGTGGACTCTATCGCT
>NW_008348218.1:66324-69310 GCF_000622305.1 Nannospalax galili | reverse complement strand
TTACAAAAGCAAATTTTTCTTTAGTCTTTTAAGTGTTTCATTTATAGTATTTCATGGAAGCTTCTTTTCTGGTCTTGTGTGTTTGGTGTCCTGAGGTCCCTTATACCTGAACAAGAGATTTTATTGGATATACTAATTTTATTGACTATGCTAATGATGCACTTAGCTTGGAATTTTTCTCCTTCTATGCCAATAATTCATAGTTGTGCTCTTTTCATGAGCTTCCTAAGTTCCTGCATATTTGGTTCATGTGCTGTTTTTGTCGTTGTGATTTTCTTTGATTATTTGTTCCTCTACCTTACTGCAAGTCCTGATGTCCTCTCTTTTACATGATCACCTGGTTCGTTTTTGTGTTTACTTCAACATCTCTCTTTCCTGAATTCAGTTTTCATATTCTGAATCATCTTAATTATTTCATTCATCATTTTTGTTTTATGTTTTTGTTCTGTCCTCTTCAAGTTCATTCAGGTGTTTATTTGTGTTTTCTTCGAATGCTTTGAGCTTGTTGAACATGTTTATAATTGTTCTTTTGAATTCTCTGCCTTTAATTTTGTTTAACATACTCCCCTTGGATGATAATGCTATGGGATTGTTGACTTTGTAGTGAACATGTTGTCTTGCTTTATCACATTGCTTGTGTTTTTGCAATGAGGTCTAGTCATCTGGATTTAGGTTACCCAGTTGTCATTTGGCTTGATTTTTAGCCCAGTCATCTGGAATTCCAAAGCAGAGTGGCAGGTTGGATAGGTTGGGAGTATATCAACCCTGATATGCAATTTAGGGGAAAAGGGGCTTATTTTAGGTCACAATTCTGGGTTCCAGTCCATCATTGTAAGTAGAGGTGGCAGGAACTTGAAACATTTAAGTCATATCATGCACAGAGCCAAGAGCAGAGAGAAATACATGCGTGCTTTTGGTTCTTAGCTCCCTTCATTCATTTTTGCATAGTCCAGAGACCTCAGGCCCATGAAATGGTGCTACTCACAGTGGACTATGTCTTCCCAAATCAATTAGTATAGTCAAGATAATCCCTTACAGTGCTCCTCACAAGCCAAACTTATCTAGATAATTCTTCACTGAGACTCTTTCCAGGTTATTTTAGACTACGGCATGTTGGTAAAACTAACCTTCTCATTCTGTCACGATCCTAGGCATTCTTCTGTCGCAAGTCCCAAACCTGACTCTCCTTCCATGAAGTTTCTCTTACCCTTAAATAGCATATCCAGAGTATCTCATTGGCCTAGCCTTCCTGACTATTGTAAATACTACCCTCTCCTCTCCTGACTCTGTATTATAAGCATCCTGGGAGAGATGAACATATTTTGAAAAGACAATTGTGCTCCTCCCTTCAGTTATCAGACTACTGAGACAATGGACTCCAAGAAATTGGAATTTCTTCAGGAATCTCATTCTGGAAAAAGAAGAGCTGGGATCCTAGTGTAAGCCAGAAGGGAATCTTGCCTCCCAGGAAAAGAGTTCACACAGCTTCTGAGAACATGTCAGATCACCTTGATGGAGAGATTGGAGCTTATAACAATGATTGTGAGTGGCAACACATTTTGAGCAGGACTGATTAGTTATGTATACTTCTTACTTTCTATTTATCCTGAAACTTATATCAGAATCTTGAAGATGGTCTTGAATGGTCACTGGACCTCTTTGTTTCTTTTCCCAATGTGGCTATATTGAATTAATTTCCTTTTTCTCCTTTTCAGTATTTTATTTTTGAATTGACCTTCTGAGGATGGTTGGTGGTGGTACCTGGTTTGTTAGGGTTTCCAAGGCCCAGACTCTGAAGCTCAGATAGCAGTACCTCAGCCTCCAGTCTAACCCATCTTCTTCATTCAGAAAATATACAAGAATATAAGTGATTGTCTCTATGCAACAATATTAAGCTGCTGCTCTCCAGGAGGAACTTTGGATAGCTGCTGGTACCCTCTGCTGATAATAGGATGTGACTGACAGGACGGTCCTGGGCACTGATGCTTTCTCTGCTCTGTAGCAGCTGTTGAAATTTCAAGCTTTCAGGTAAATATAAAAGGGAATAATTTTGAAAAGACATACTGCCATGAGAGTAAATCACAATATTTAGACCTTCCCACTACACAATGATGACAGGGGCTGAGGCAGGTGCAAGGGCAAGCGATTATCTTTGCTTACAGCCTTCCTGACAGTCACAGAATTTGTTGATTCTTTTGTATGACAAGTTATAAAGAGGATGGTTGTACTGAATATTTGCTCCCTGCAAATGTACAATTGTGTCTTTTGGCCCATGGAAGAGAGCTGACTGAACATCAGAGTACTGTCTACTCATACTCTTTTTATTATTTGCTTTTGGATAGCTTTCCATGGAGATACCTACTATGGAAGTTTCTAGAAATATTTCAATGCATCTACCACATTGGTAGAATTTAGGATATCAGTACTGATCCCAGTTTTTCCAAGATTCTCCTATCAGTGTTAAGCTTCGTTCTCCTACCTGCAGCACAAACACACTCCCTAGGGAGGTTCTTTTATTTTAATTTTTATTATTTTAATTATGCTTGTACATGGGGGTATGGTGGGGTGAGAGGCAATACTACAAATACGAGTGCAGTATGGAGGCCAGAAGAGGCCATCTGGTCCCCTGAATCTGCCTTCTTTCTGCATGATCAGAAAGCGCTAACAACTGAACCATCTCTCCAGTCCCTAGGTCTTAGCAGGTAAGTTTTTGATGGTCACTTTTATAGAGTTACATTTATTGAGGCTTCCTGTAAAATATTTTTACAGCAGATACCAGCATGGAGATCCAGGAGAGAGAGACCAAAGGAACGATTCCATGCTAAAAAGAAAAGAAAAGGGGTGAGACACAGACATGAAAGATGTGCTGCCATTCCAGGTCTCAGTTGTATTGATTTTGTTTCTATTTGTGTGTGTGTGTGTGTGTGTGTGTGTGTGTGTGTGTGTGTGTGTGTGTTAGTTTTTCACAGTGTTTAGAGGGGAGGAC
>NW_008348218.1:63618-64527 GCF_000622305.1 Nannospalax galili | reverse complement strand
TTGTGTGTGTGTGTGTGTGTGTGTGTGTGTGTGTGTGTGTAGCCTTTTGCAATAGAAAAACATATGCAGGACATCAGGATGGCAGAAGTTAAGACAAAATGAAGAAAAAAGCAAGCACTAGGCATATATTAATGCCTATGATATGCATTAACACATTCACGAGATTTTATTTGCCTATGTAATTCATTTTCAACCTATTTTTCTAATAATAATATATCAAGAATTTTCTCTTACTGTGCACATTAGTCATTGACTATATTTGCAGTTGCTGTATAGTTTTTGATAATATACATGTATGATGAAATATCTGACAGCCTGTTATACATCCAGTAGCTTCTAAAATTTTTTTTATTTAGATATATAAACACAATTATGTATATACAACCATATCTACAAATATGCTATTATTTATTATATATATGGTTATCTGTGATAATATATATACAACTAATTGTGTGTGTGTAGCCTTTTGCAATAGAAAAACATATGCAGGACATCAGGATGGCAGAAGTTAAGACAATCAAAATGAAGAAAAAAGCAAGCACTAGGCATATATTAATGCATATGGTATGCATTAACACATTCACGAGATTTTATTTGCCTATGTAATTCAGTTTCAACCTATTTTTCTAATAATAATATATCAAGAATTTTCTCTTACTGTGCACATTAGTCATTGACTATATTTGCAGTTGCTGTATAGTTTTTGATAATATACATGTGTGATGAAATATCTGACAGCCTGTTATACATCCAGTAGCTTCTAAACCTTCAGTCACACTTTTTATGCTATAACAAATCTCTTTCTTCCTTCATCACTCCCTTCCCACTCCTCTGTCTTTTTCTCTGTATATATGAATATAATTTACTTTGTCAATGTTCATACAGAAGTATATATGTATAAACAAT
>NW_008348218.1:63297-63457 GCF_000622305.1 Nannospalax galili | reverse complement strand
TTTATTCAGTTTTACAGGTCTAGTTAAATTTTACCCATTAATTTAAAATATTTACACAGTAAATAAATTTATTCATTTCTCAACACTCTGGGCAGCAGTCAAATTTCTAAGTAAAAAATACAAATGAAATTTTTTGTCAATGTATATTTTTCCATAAGAA
>NW_008348218.1:50356-63041 GCF_000622305.1 Nannospalax galili | reverse complement strand
TATTTTATTTTTGTTAGGAGCTGAGTTTTCTATCATCGCACTTTTCTTATTGAAATTATATTCAATGACTTAACAAGTATTAAAAATAAGTTTTTTTGCTCTTTATTCATATACTTTTTTTGAGATATGGTCTCCATGCAACCCTATCTGACTTAAAGAATCACTATATAGACCAGGCTGGCTTCCATCTCACAGAGTTCTGCCTGCCTCTGTACCCAAAGCACTCTGATTAAAGGCATGTACCACCACACCCAGCTAAAAATAAGTTTTTTAATGTATTTTGTAAATGATTTTATGTATATTCGAGAACAGATCGTTTTTAATTAGAAAATTGTATAGTGAGTGAAACCTGTTGACCCTTCTTTTCTTTTCTTTCTGTGGCTTCATATTTTGTTATTGTGCTCAGAAAAGCCTTCCAAGCAACTCATTAGAAAAGCCTTCCAAGCAACTCATTAGAAAAGCCTTCCAAGCAACTCATTAGAAAAGCCTTCCAAGCAACTCATTTTATAACCATGTCCCTGGACTTTCAGCCAGTAGAGGGCATTGGATCCTCTGGAATGGGAGTTAAGTGTGTTAGTCAGGGGAGATGTCTGTGCTGGGAACCAAATCTGGACTTCAGGAGGAACAACCACTGCTCTTAATGGCTGAGCCATCTCTGTAGCCCCCGAATCCCTCTGTTTTAACACTTCAAGCTAGATCCCCCACCACATCTTCTTTTTTTGCATTTTCTTAACCCGCTGAGTCCCCTTAGTGCTGCTCATATGTGCATTATTGTAGGACATCTATTGGAGAATGGGCAACTGCCCGATGAAAATTGTTCTCTCTCCCAGAGGTGCCATCACCTGTCTCTGCAAGGAGCGGGGAAATTGTGTACCCTTCTCCAATTTGTCCAAGTTAAGAGGCTTTTTTTTTAATTAACTAATTAATTTATTTTTACACCCACTTTCCAGGTGACACCCTCCCATAGCCTCCCTCCCCCAACTAGAGCCCTTATACTCTGATATCCCTGCTACTGTCTGCTGCATTGTCGGCACCCCCAGCCATTCCCTACTACTTACTTGTCCATGTGGTGAATCTAGTCAGCCTCTCTAGAGGTCTTTGTTTTAGGAGGGTCAGCTGTTACTCATCTAGCAGCAATCAGTTGTCAATATTCCTTTGGATAAGACTGGGGTCTGCTGTTAAATTTCCCAGTTCTATGCTGGGTTACTATCTGGGAATCCCCTTGGCCACCCTGGCCAACAACTCAAAAGAAGGTATTGCCTGTCTGACATTGTTGCTTGTTATGTAGCCTTTATGCATATGGACTCTGAAAAAATTATATTGGCCCCTTTAACCTTTGGTTATAATTTCCTTTTGGGTGTTTAAGGCCACACAGTTGGTCCAGATAAATGATTTATTTTTACTCTTGAGGTCGTTTGAGGATCTTTTCCTCAGGGGTCACATGGGCCAGGGAGGAGCCCCCAGCTCCTTTCTTTTACCAGTTCCACCTATATGAAGATAAGTCAAAGGTCCTGCTCATCCGTGGTTGGCTTTGCTTGGAAGCATGGAGGAAATGATTCCTCTGTGTTAACCCTCCTCTTTATAGATTGGACACTGGTTCAAATCCATCTGGTGGCGTCTCCTCAGCCTCCTTGATCAAGAGGACAGGTGACCCACCACCATTATAGGACATTTTGAGAAATGCTCATAGTCCCCTGGAACTAGTCGACCTAGGAGGGCAAGGAGCAAAAGCTGTCCATTATGAGGCTTGATCTTTTGCAATTCTTACACAGGCAACAACAAGGGGTATGAGTTCATGAGTAGGCCAGGCTTGTTATATCAAAAACACTGTTTTTCAGCAGTCTTCCCCGATCTGTCTCTTACAGTATTTCTGCCCAATCTTCCTTGATCTTCCCTAAGTCTTGCAAGGGTTGGGAGTACTATAGATGTCACATTTACAGCTGAGCAGGTCAAGTCATTTATTCTCTGCTCTTTGAACAGTTGTGAATTTTTGTATTAACCACCATCTATTGCAAAAAGAAGATTCTCTGATGTAGGCTGAGAGCTTTACTAATGTACAGATATGAAGATAAATACTCAGAAGACAGTGTGATATTATGTCCATTTAGCAAATAGTAACAGATAGTTCACCCCTGGGGTTAATAAACTCTCCAGCCATGGGATTCTGGACAGGTTTACAGTACCAAGCATGAATTCTCTCCTGTGGAACAGATCTTAAATTCTGTCAGAAAGCAATTTGTTACCCTCATAACAATCATGCTACTACTGTACTCATGGGCATATCTTGTCAGGTCACTCATTAGTCTAGTTCATGGGACAAGATTCAGAGCTTGGGAGGACTTCCCATGCCTGTTCTCCTATGCAGAATTATTCATAGCCCTTCCCAGCACTGTGAAAGCTGGATAGCTGGGAGAAAGCTTTCAAGTCAGCACCAACTTTACTTCTCCAAATTCTATTATTGAAGTGTGTCTGCCTTCAACAATAGGGTCTTGCTATACTTGCCTTTGTTCTGGAGGGCAACAAAGGGCAATATCAGCAGCCTGTATTTGGGGGGGGGTCTCTGGGATCTTCCATGACCAACAGCTTGAAAGGTGGTATCATACACCTGGCACTGGGATTTTTTGAAGATAACATATGGCTTTGGGTAAAAATATTATCTACTTCTCGAGGCAGAAGGATGGTGGGGGAAGGGATAACTAGTACAAGAATGCTTGCAAAAGATGTGTAGATGCCTACTAGTCTATGTTTTCTAAAAATACATAAAGAGCTATTTACTGTGTTTGCAATTTCAACATTTTAAACATGTGAAGCATTCATTAATATGAGGCAAGCTTATAATAAGTCCATATTGAAAAGTTATCAAGAGGCTAGTATGGTGAATTAGAAAAATGAGTGGATTCAGTGATCTAACTGGCTTGCTGGTTAGTCAATGTGTTGTGCAATAAAATTTAATTTTTTTGTTTTTCACCTTTACAGATGACAGGAACCACTATTCTACCAGAGAAGAGTCCTTTCTTTCTTTCTTTCTTTCTTTCTTTCTTTCTTTCTTTCTTTCTTTCTTTCTTTCTTTCTTTCATATTAGAAATCAAACTCAAAACCTCAAAACCTCGCACATGTTAGGAAAACCCTCCAGCACTGAACTATGCCCCAGACCCAATTTTGGTACTATTTTTTTCATTATGTGTCTTAATATGAAATATTTCTTCCTCTTTCTTCTTTGGAAGTCCTGGGGATTAAACCCAGGGTATCATGCATGTGAGGCAAATGCTCTATCACTGAGCATTTCCCAGGCCCATTATGAACCATTTATTGAGAAAGTTGTGTGATATTAAGCCTCCGGGCATTGTTCTTATCTCTACATTCATAAACCATGTGACTATTCATGCTTCACTTAATATATTTCTACTAATGTGGACAGTGTTCCTCACCAACATTTCACCAGTCCCAGAAACAGAATTCCTCCATGATAACCAAGCATGAAGCTGTATGAGGCATATTGGGAGAGTGTTCTCTTGAATTGCTCAGCTCCCTTCACCACTTTGTTCCTTATCATGGGGTAAGAATGGTGGAGTTGAAGAAATGTTAAAGTTTTATCAAGCTGAGGAGACGATTTTTAAATTTCAAAGTGACTGCAGATGGTCAGAAAGAAGGAAGCTTCAGACTTCAGGGAGTCTGCAAGCAGGTTTACCATGAGTCCTGGACTAATGGCCGAGCTGCTCTTAAATAGAGGGGCTGTAAGACTTTTGGAAGTGATTCTCTGCAAAAATTTCACACTATTTCTAGCACTGGGCTTTAAGACATTGCTGTTGTGGCCCAGGGAAAATAAGACATCGTGGTCTTCCTCTATTATACAGCAGAACCATAAGATTGGCTACATGTGGAGAATAAGATCCATGTCCTAAAGTAAGGGCCATAACTAGGACCTGGACCTAAAGGTATAAATCAAGTGACTCTTCCCCACCAAGAATTAAACTGAGAAAGACTTCCTATTTAAACTTATAACCCATTGCCACAAGACAAGAATATCACAACTCTATCTGCAATATTATTCATGCTATCCATATACAGCTAAACCTACATGTATGAAGAAAAAGAAGTAGAATCATTTATAGAAATCAGACCATACTCAGATGAGAGATGAAGAGATGACTCAGTAGTTAAGAGCACTGACCGCTCTTGCAGAAGACCCAGGATCGATTCCCAGCACTCATATGGCAGCTACAAACAGTCCTGAACTGCAGTTCCAGGAGAATCTGATGCCCTCTTCTGACCTCTATGGCATTGCATGGCACGGGTGAACTCACATACATGCAGGCAATACACCCATACACATAAAATAAAGATAAGAAATATTAAAAATATTAGATGATTAAGATGATGAAATTTATAGCTGAAGGTCAAGAGTCCTGTGATAAAAGTTTTACAATAGTATAAAGGAAACATGATTGTAATGACAAATACAGACTGAGAATTTTAGCAAGAAATAGGAAGTATAACAAAATGAATTTTATATCTGAAATAATAAGTCAAAATAAAACTTCAGGAATGCTTGCATGAATGAAAGATCCATAAAGAAGACACATTTTGTATTGGACAATCTAAATAGGAAGTATAACAAAATGAATTTTATATCTGAAATAATAAGTCAAAAGAAAACTTCAGGAATGTTTGCATGAATGAAAGATCCATAAAGAAGACACATTTTGTATTGAACAATTTGCAAGGCTGATTAGTAGATTAGAACTTCAAGGATATGAAGAGGTTGGCAGGCTACAGGTGCAAGGCCTAATTAGAGCCTATCTTGGGATATCTTGGCCCCTTGAATAGCCATTGTCTTCTTTTGTGTGACTAGTCAATAAACCCTCTGTAATGCACAAATGGACCCCTAGCTTCCACCAACTTAACAGCTATGAATGTCTTCAAATAGCATCTGAGGCCTATAGTAGAGCTTCCCAACTTCACTGCAACCCACCTACCTGACATGCCTGCTAGTGTATTTGAAAATCATGTTGGTTTATTCCCTTTTGTTCTGTTACTATAAAATTTCATCAGAGTGTTTGATTGTTGGAGTGTGGAATTTGTGATAACCTCAGTCTGTGTTTTGGAGCCATGGTCACTTGTATTTGGCTCCAGAATAAACTAGCTTTCATTTCTTTTGAAGAGACAGTTGTGCTCTTGTATCTACAGTTGGAAAAATAACTTCAAAGGCACATCAAGAGCAATAATAACTCTGACATTTATAAAACACCACAGAACAACTTGAAGGAGTCATATTCTCTTTAATTGAAAATGAAATCAAATTATGCAACTATATTAGTCATTTTTCTGTTGCTGTGATAGAAACACAATGACCAAAGGAACTTATAAAAGGGAAGGTTTTTTTTTAGCTTACAGTTTCAAAGGTGCAACAGTGTAGCATGGTGGGGAGGCATGGTGGCAGAAGTGGCTGGAGGAGGAGCAGAAGTTAAGCTCTTACTTCTTCAAGCAGGTACAGGAAGCAAAGCAAGGCTGGAGATCCCGCAAGGCTTAAGAAAGCTCTAAGCCAGCCCCAGTGACATGCTCCTCCAACATGACCACAGCTTCTAAGACCTCCCAAAACAACACCACAAACTGCATACAAAATGTCCTAATACTTGACGCCTATGGGGGACATTCTACATATGTACAGTACAGCAAAGTACTGTATGTAGGAAAAACTTGAATAAGTTTTAAAATTAATGAAATCTTTCAGAATATTTACAGACCTAAGTTATTCAGAAAGAGCACTACCTCCTGAGTAAGGTATTTAGAAAATCATTTATATATTTTGAAGGCAAATGAGCCAACATTACACAGACCATGAATTAATGACAATTCTAATGATGAAAGGTAGAAAATACTGCAAGCTGAATGATATTTAAAGATGGAATGAGTTCAATATTGTGTAATTCAACTGTGAACCTAAAAATTTACAGTCAGTTTTGAAAGAGATGCATCTTTGCTTTGGAAATTGTTATTGAATATGTTAATGCTGTAATGAAATGCTTCTTCTAATCATGTGGTTATTAAATAAATAATTAAAAAATAATAAAAAAGAAAGTTATATAGAATGGAGCTAAAGAAACAACTAGAGGAAAGTTAGATCTTTACCACTGTGGAAAAGAATCAGAGTAAATATTATTTTGGGTGAGAAGTATAATTTTAATTAATATCATATAGCCAAGGTAGTGATGGCTATCTAATTCCATATTTCTCCTTCCTTTTTCCAATAGACTTAAAAATGAACAGAAAAGTAAATAGCATACAAATCAAACAAGCAAGCATAAGTAGGGACAGACTAGTCCCAAATATTCAAAGTATGTATATTAGGAAACCAAGAAAAAAATCTTCCAGCATAGCTCCTCTCATAAAGTTGGAAAATATTCAGTTAATGAAATCTTCTAACAAATAAGATGAAAAAAGCTGACAACAATATGAAATTCCAAAGTGAATTGCCTGCCATTAAGTATAGCATATGAATTTATTCAAATCAGAATTCTAAACTTAAAGACAAATTTTTTTTAAAGAAATTAAACAAGATGACGGCACTCAAGAGAGAAAAAGCAGAAAAATATAAATTCAAGTTGTAAAGAAGGGGTACGTTATTACATGAGAAAGAACACATTTAAATAGACATTTTATTCTGTTTATTTTAATCCTTGCATTTTGAAATAACATTAGCCCTATACGAAGATGCAAAAGCAGGAGTTGTTATACTATCAAGGAGTTCTTATAGCCTTTTGCTAGCATTTGTGGTTAGCATCTTTCATAATCATAGCATAATTATCACATCTTGGAAATTCACAGAGATGCAATATTAATTGCTAATCTGGAGACTTCATCTGAGCTCCCCTAATGGTCTCACTAGCGTACATGCCCTGGCCCAAGCCAGGTCCCAACATTCCACTGAATTACTTGCCATGGTTCCTGTTCCTTTCCTTCTATAGCAATTCCCAGGCTTCTTTTACCCAGAGTTTGTTTATGATTAAGCTCAGTTTTGTGGCTTTGCACGAATGCCACAGATAATGATGGCACAGATATGATGCCACAGATATGATGGCACATTCTTCTTAGCACCTCTTATGAGGGTGGGTGATGTCTTTTTGCATTTGATGTTGGTCAATGGGCCATGAAGTGTGGTGTGAACGCCAACTAATAATGAAGCCACTTTTGATCATTTATTTATTTCAGGTAATTTCCATTATGTTTCCCCATTATAAAATCACCCCTCATTTTATAATCCAGTACCTCCTGGAAAGAGAATTAGGCTGTGAATCTCCTGTTTCTTTTACTTTTGTTAAACAATTGCAGCATCCATGTCCTTTTCCAGAACAACTTTAATGTGATGCTCCCCACACAATTATCTAGCATCTTGATCATTCTTCTTACCATATGCTAATGCTGCTTCTGTGAGCAAGAGCTTTGTGCTGTCTCCCGCTCATGTGATCACTCAAATATTTACTGTTATTTGTATTAACACATGGATTCTGGCTTATCATTATCATTCTTTACTGTAATGCTCACATTGCTCACATTGTCCCAGAATGAGATGTTGGAGCTTCTACTTGACTTCCAAATTTTGAGGCATGTGCCTACAATTTTTTGAGGATCTCCTACTTTGGAGTACCAAGTTGGTGCCAGGTGCTTCATACACTAACCCTGCACAAGTCTTGAGGTCAGCAGTTTTTCCCAGCAGTTTCCATTCCTTTTCTTGAAGAATGGTCCACTACCACTAAATACTAGAGAAATGGGTGGGTGCGTTTTGTTGTAGACTGTAACTTTGGGAAGATAGCCTCTATTCTTGAATTTTGTTCACTAACCCCATTATTTCTAGGACATCATAATCATCATTAGTATACTCAGACAGACATTAAAAAAATTTTGGGGGGGTCTTTTTTTTTGAGACAGGTTGTAGCCCCAGCTGTCCTGGAACTCACTATGTAGACCAGGAAAAATTTTAAAGAGTGGATCAAATCTTGAAGTACATATTATACTAAGATTAGTAAATAAGTGATAAATGGATGATTTGAAGGTCGGCTCATCCCATATTTAAGTAACCCTCCTACTGACAAGCTGAGATATATAGATTTGTTTCTAATTTCTTTCTACTTCTCTCAACACAGAGCTTCGGTGACCTAGATATCTATGTCTGTATGCTGTGCCGGAAGGACAGAAGAACTGACCTCCCCACTCCTTACTGCTTATCCCATCATGTCAGATTCTTCCCTTTTTAGTTTTCATTGACTCCACGCAGAGTCTTTCCTCCCACATCGGAGAATTATGTTTGGTTCACATGTTTCACAGAGTTAGCCAGTGACCACCTAGGTGCTGTCATGAGAATGCTCGTCTTTCCAGTGTGCTTCACTTCTCTGCAGAATTTCATCACAGGTGTGTGTCCAGATGTAGTACAGAGTCATTGGTGGTGTGGACTGCAGTCCCACTTTTACTATGGTCACCTATCCCCAATACCTCACAATCCAATCAATAAAACAACCCTTCCTTTTGTGCTCCCCAATCTTTCCATGTTATTACAAACTTGAGAAGCACCCTGAAGGTTGAAGATCCCTTACTTTTTGTTTTTAAATATTGATGGTTTTTATTCTACTTTCAGATTCATCATTTCTTCTGCGTGGACATCTTCCTGTCAAAAAAGATATATGACGTGTGTGTGTGCATGTGCGTGTGTGTGTGGTGTGTGTGTGTATGTGTGTGTGTGTGTGTGTGTGTGTGTGTGTGTGGCACTGTGGTGGAGACCAGGGCCTCATATACACTAGGCAAGTCCTCTACCACTGAGCTGCACCCACATTCGTGATGTGATGTGATACCACATACATGAAACCATTTCACTTTTCTGCTCAAAGAGTTTTTGCAACATCTCTTTGCTCATAAACTTATATCCAAGCTCCTCTGTAAGTTCATAACATCTTTAAGACATGTTTTCTGCACACTCATTTTAGCTGTTTTTAATCTCTCCCGAGTTACTACTGTTTGCTCGTGAGTTATCTGTCTTATTAGTCTCATTTGTTTTACTTATGTGACATCATCACTTTAGCTAAAGGGCATTTTCTTCAGGTTTGGGCCGATCCCTTACCCATGATGAATTTACATTAAAAATTCAAATGCATATTTTTAATCCAACTCTAATATTTCTGTATATTCTGAAGGAGTGTCTTTCAAGCATGGTACTTGGTAGGATAATCAGGCATATCAATAGCCTTTCCATGAGTCCAACAGACTGTTTCCCAGGGAGTTTTAGAGGACATTCTCACGAGATAGATTTTCATGTGAAAACCTCAGCTTTTGCTAAGAGCAGGGAAGCCTACAGCAAATCAGAGTTTCATGGTTTTCTGAGCCATTACAGGACAGCAGAAATTATTGTGACACTGAATTCAGTTTGCAATTCAGAATACCATTAAAGGAGCTCAGGAAAGAACCTTGAGACCTGGTGACTTACATGAACATTGGCTTGATCTTTTTCAACAAAATTTCTTTATGAGCCTCTCCCCTGCCAGGGCAGGGTTTTTGTTTCAACACGTTGCTGACTTATCAGTCGTAGTTTCCTCACTCTAAGGCAATAGCACAAAGCACAACCGAACCAGCCATCAATCATTTCTTCGTGCTTAAGTCATGTCTGTCCAGCACGTCTTGATTTTGATTCTTGCCCTTGAATATACTTCCTTAGAATCTAAAATAAAGCTTAAGGAAAACTAACCCTATATTGAAACAAACTAAAGAGGCTATGATAAAAAAGGAGAGGGTGGGCAGGAAGCCACATGGCCAACCCTGGTGTGACCCTGAAGTACACACACAAGCATTTCACCCCAATACCTATGGCATATCAACAGCCTTCCCAGGACTCTAGCTGACTGTCTCCCAAGGAGCTTTAGAGGACATTCTCAAGAGAGATTTTCATGTGTAAAACTCTGCATTTGATAAAATCAGGTAAATCTATACCAGATCAGGGTTTCATAGTTTTCTGAGCTGTGAAAGGACAGCAGGAAAGTACTGAGAAGAGTTGTTTTAGTAGAAGCCAGTACCTGGGTACTCCAGGCTTCCTCAGACTCTTCAGCTTGCACATCATTGGGCCTAGTCCAAGAAAGCAGCTGTGCTGTTGAAACAGTAAGTGCACACCGCTTTGGGGCTCTTAATTGAAGACACCATCACATTAAGGCAAATGAGGGTTCCACCATCATTAGAGGCCAATGGCCATGGCCTTGCATCAGGAAGGGGAATTCAGTTACTTGGCATTTCTCTCACTATAGATCATAATGGATTAATTAAAATGTATAAGGATGAGAAGATGCCCAAGGTAAACATAAAACAACATGGGACTGCACTGAGCAGCATTAAAATCACTCTAGCTCAAAGCATGCTCTACTCTAAACTGATAGGGCTAGAAAACAGCCATTATGGGCAATCCTAGCTCTGCTTTTTTTTGCTGGTGCTGGCTATATTCCTTTACATAAATAGAGGAGATGTCACATCATGTGAATAAACTGTAAAAGTTCAAAACTTGGAACTAAAAGTATACTTTGTGAGTCTTCTATTTGGGTAACTGTGTTTTATCTCAAGAAGGCTTTAGCTAGGTTTAAATAGAATAAATTATAAGGAGTAAAATTAATACCTAGATAAGGTGCCATCATGTAGGGTTTTTGAGATAGCAAGATTATAGTGAGATTTAATCCATTTCAAGTAAGCTAGAAAATAATTTCAAATGTGCAGCAATTTAAGCTAATTTCCTTGGAGGGAGTAGATATCTAATGATATCACTAACAGTATTCCTTTGGGATAATTATATTTGTTGACTTCTTATTGTACAAATAAGTAACATAGCATTTGTTTACTTATTTTCTTACATGAGATTAGGTAGATGGGCAAACTATGGAAAATGAGCTAGTTTTATAGATTCTCAGGAAGACTGAAGGATTAACCTGCCCCAGATATCAATGGAAACTCACACAAATAATTTAATAAAGTGCTAGGAAACTATGTGTGCATGTGTGTGTAAGAGAGAAAGAAGAGAGGGTTTTCATGTGACCCAGGCTGCCCTCAAACTCACTACGTAGCTAAGAATAACCTTTAACTTCTTAGCCACCCGCTCTGCCTCCTGAGTGTACTGAACCCAGGACCTCCTGCACGTCAGGCAAGTACTCTATCAACTGAACTACACTCCTCACCCTTCTGTGTTTTCTGTATGTATTTCTCATTTCAGTGATAAACTATGAAGTACAATTAAACAATTAAAATATATATGGAAGAATTTAAATGAATTGAGATTCATTTATTTAAATCTTGTGTGTGATAATTAAAAAAATTGGAAACCAGTCGGAAATGTGTGTTTCAATACGAAACTAGGTATTTTAATGGAATATACATAGAAATAATGACTGATTATATGAGTAACTGACCAGATGTCTAAAAAACCCTATTTCCTTATGGCCATCTACCACCTCTCGTTCTTACAGTCTTTCTGTCTTCTTGTTCACAATGATCCCTGAACTTTTAATAGCAATATGTTTTGGATTTTTATTCCAAAAAAACTGCCAGTCATTAGTCTACCTTCAAGAGGAATAAACTAAGAAAACCACAGGAAGTTATTTAATTGAAATGGAGGAAAAGAGACTAGAATTAGATGAGGCCGGGAATCAAATACTGGTAGCCCTTGCTCCTGCTCTTGGTTACGCACCAGAACCTAACAGTGAAACCCTATTTCTGAAGACACTGCACACATGAGCTGCAGAACAAAGAAAGAGAGAAATCAAGCTGGTGCTGACTACCAAGCCTCATCTCCACTGGTTAGCTTTCATAGTACTTGTAGGAGCTCTGCGTGCTACAAGAGAGAAGAGTATTCACCACCCTTACTCAGCTGTGAATACTGCAAACCGTCACAACAACTTGTTGGAAAGATCTGAAAGACCATTATGTTTACGCACCAGAACCTAACAGTGAAACCCTATTTCTGAAGACACTGCACACATGAGCTGCAGAACAAAGAAAGAGAGAAATCAAGCTGGTGCTGACTACCAAGCCTCATCTCCACTGGTTAGCTTTCATTGTACTTGTAGGAGCTCTGCGTGCTACAAGAGAGAAGAATATTCACCACCCTTACTCAGCTGTGAATACTGCAAACCATCACAACAACTTGTCGGAAAGATCTGAAAGACCATTATGCTAACTGACCCATTGAGTGGCTAGGGACAGGGATCCCTAAACTGTAGGAGAACAAGATGATGCAAGAAAGCAGAGAGGTGGTATTACCAAGGCTTAGTACACAAGGCCCCCAGCTGGCACTGTATGTCTTTCCTTCCCAGAGGAATCCAATGTAATATATTATATGCTGTTTTCCATATTCTGGAAAAACAGGCATTAGTAGTTGCTCACAGATCTGTGCTAGATATAATTTTTTGAAAGATTATTTGTTTTCCATTTATTTATTATTTTTAATGAATTTTGTTTTTTGTCTTTTTCAGACAGGGTCTCCATGTAGCCCCAGCTGGCCTGGAGCTTACAATGTAGACCAGGCTGGCCTTGAACCCACAGAGATTTGTCTGAGTGCTGAGATTAAATGTGTTCTCCATCACTATGCCCTCAATCCAGCTGTTTTTAAAAAGGAATAAGAAGTTATTTCTATCCGCAGATGACATGATAATAATTATAAATATACATT
>NW_008348218.1:47269-48011 GCF_000622305.1 Nannospalax galili | reverse complement strand
CCTTACCAACACTTACTATTATTAGACTTTTAACTTTAGCTATTCTAGAAGGTGATATAGCTATTTCTTTGGTTTTAATTTTCATTAGGGTGATGTAGCTATCTTATTTTGATTTTAATTTTCATTTCTGTAATAGATAATGACATTAAAGATCTCATAATGTGATTTTTTGCTCCTTTCTATCTTTGATGATTTATCTTTCCAAATATTCTTATTTTTCAAAATAAGGTGCTTCTTACTGACTACACTAGTTATTTATTTTTAAAAGGTTCCTTCAAAGTATATGGAATGTCTTTTCACCCTTTTAACAATATTTTTAGAAAATAAAAAAAAATTCATGAAATATTTATTTTTTATTTTGAGCCACATACTTTTTACATTCTATATAAGAACACTCTGCTTAACTTAAGATCAAAATGATTTTCTCATCCTGGTTCTAGAAGTTTTATAACCTTTTCATCAATGTGTATCACTCATTTTATTTCTGTCTAGTGTGAAGGTTATTTTTCTCACATGGGCAACCAATTTTGGAAGCAACATTTTTTAAATATTATTTTTAATATTTTTAGAAGAAGCATATCATTACAGCTTTAATATGCTCAATAACAGTTTCCAGAGCAAAGATATAGCTCTTTCAAAAGTGACTATAAAATTTTTAGGTTTGCTGTTTAATTAATACAGTTATACAATATTGAACTCAGTATAAGCCCTGTAAGACATAAAATTGAATGAGTTTTTAACC
>NW_008348218.1:41871-46350 GCF_000622305.1 Nannospalax galili | reverse complement strand
ACAATCTGGGAGTCCCTTGGGCCACCCTGGCCAACAACTAAAAAGAAGGTATCTTCTATCTAGCATTGTTTTTATACTGACTCCTCTCACTTTGTTAAATTGGCATGTTTCCTGAAAGTAATTTTTTTTCTTGTATTTGAGAGGATTAGATCTGCTTTTGAACTCTGTCTTTTCATTCTCATCCATGTACCTACCCTTCATCAATTCCAAAGATCTTGATACTGTGGTTTTTTAAAATAATTTTTTAATGTCAGTGTTCACCTCTTGTAGTTTTTGTCAAAACTATGTTGGCTAATACACACTCTTTGCATTTCAATTAAGTAACAATATAATGTGAACAATTTCCTGTATTGTTATATTACTTCATCCTGAAAGCAGGAAAGTCTGTTAGGAATGTGATTCAAATTCTGTTAGATCTGTAGATAAATTGAGAGACACTGATATGTTGATATGGAGTATTCTAAGGCATGAACGTGCTGTGTTTTCTTACTTGGATCAACTTCTAGTACAGGTCTTTGAGATTTATCCATGAGTGGTGTCTTGTACTTTTAACCACAAAGAGTTTAAATATTTCCTCAAGTTAATCCCTAGGTATTTCATGTTTAGATCCTATTAAATGGTCCTTGTCTTCATTCCAGCAATCAGCTCCAGCACTGTCTGTGGAAGTACAACCAGTTTTTATGTATTTACCTCACAACCTTCAATCTGCTAATCGACCTTGCTGGCCCTATGTTTTTATGTATTTACCTCACAACCTTCAATCTGCTAATCGACCTTGCTGGCCCTAATTGCTCTTTTGCTTTAATTCTACAGAAGTATGCACACAGACAGACAAACTGCCATTTCAGACAGAATTTTGCTTCTGCACTGATCTACTTGTCATTTTTCATTCGTTGTCTTATTTTAGTAAGCAGTAATTGTAGTGAAAAAATAATGACAAATGAAAATATTCTGGTCTTCTTCCTGAACTTACAAAGAGACATTCTTCATGAGTGTTGACATTAGTTCAGATTTTTCTACTGATAAGTGTTTCCTCCTTTGCTACTTTTTATAACGTAAGTTCCTTAGGATAAGTATTACTTAGTCCTCTCCTCAAACATTTGATAGACTTTAATTAGGTGATGCCAACTGTGTGTTTTGTGGAAGTTTTAACTGTAAAGCTACTCATTTACTAGACAACTGAGTTAAGAGTAAAGTTTTTGTTCTTTGCTTGCTTGTTTTTGATATTATGAGGGTTCAGTTCCATTTATTTGTGAATTTACAGTTTTCTTAACACTATTCATGGAAGAGATTTTCATTTCTCAACTTTATGTTCTTGGCAATCTTGTAGAAAATTAGTTGAGATCATATTTATGGGTATATATCTGGGCTCTCTGATTCCATTAGTCTGCATCTATTTCTAGACAATATGGTAGTGTTTCAATTATGACCAATTCCTAAGGTTTTGATGTAAAGCAACATGAAGCCTGCATCTTTGTTCTTTTGTAAGACTGTGTTTTCTTTTGTAAGTCTATATAAAGTTCAATATTTTTTTAATTATAATTGAAAATGCCAGTAGAATTGATAATGATTGCTTAGATGATGTGGGGTAATTGATGGTATTTTAACAACATTTTCATTTAACCCATGAATGAAAGACCTCTTTCTGTTTGCTTCTTTTGCTTTTTAAATTTCTCTCCACATAGTTTTAGGTATTTGATTTTCTTGTATTGCTATCCCTAACTTTTTATTTATTTTTTGTGTATGAGTATTTTGCCTGCATAAATGTAGGTATACCTTGTGTGTGCAATGCCTGTGGAGGCCAGAAGAGGGTGATACCATCTCCTGGAAATGGAGTTACTGGTTGTTAGCTGCCATGTGGGTGCTGGGAACTGAACTTGGGTCCTCTGCAAGTGCAACCAGTGCTCTTAACCATCTCTCCAGCCTGAGTCATTGTTTAATTTTTACTAGTGTTTGATCAGAAAAACAAGTCTTTGAAAATCAGAAGATAGTAGAAGTTGATAGGTCAGCTTTGTTTCATTATTAGGACTGACAATTTTCAATTACTATAAATAAATTTGATACATTATAGAACTGATGTTACAGAGCTTGGCCTGGTGATTCAGGTATCTGGGAGGCCAAGGTGGAAGACTGCAAATTCAAGGCCAATCTGGGCGGTTTAGGGAAGAGATATAGTCTCAAAATCAAACGTCAAGAGGGGCGGGAAGATAGCTCAGTAGTAAAGCATTGCCTTGCATGTGTGAGGCTCTAGGTTTAATCCCCAGCATGACAAAAAGTTAACCAAGCAACAAACAAACCCACTTGTTTTGTGCAGTAAAGCACACATGTATGCAATACACTCACATTTCAGATAGTGAAGAATGTGACTTGGGAAAAACATTGAGAAAGGAATTCCAGGAATTCTATCTCACAGAAAGTCACCTTGGAAACTCAAGCATTCACAGTATGCTGTAACCATTTTCCAAGTGGGCATGGATATGGTTTGCACTGACATCAGATCATGGCTAAAGTGTCAGGAAGGTTTCACCCTGATTTTAAAGTTAAGTAAGCCTTGTAGACCAGGCAGTATGAGACAGAGCTAGAATTCCTGCAGGCATCCCTTGAGAGGGTGGTGTGGGAAGCCCTGGCAGTACAGCTGAAGATACGATGGGGACTGTAGCTTTTGAGGATACCAGGAACACGGAGCATCTGAGGAAGCTACAGGCACAGGGGGAGTTGTCAGAGAGGCCATGTGAGTTGCAGCCTGGAAGGGCTGAAGTCCGCCCAAGAGGTGTGATGCTCACGTCACACCATCACATAAGTGCCTTAGAGTTGGTGCTTGCCCTGCTGCGTTTGGCTCTTGCTTTCTTCCTTCACTTCCCTAGTTGCTCCCTTTGGAGTAGGAATGTGAAATCTATGACGCTATGGTGAAAGCTTCTAACTTGCCTGACATTCTCACAACCAAGCATTAGCCCTGAGCCTCAGAGGAGTTTGCACTTAAATTGTAGAACAGTACTGGAGCTGTTAACACCTGGATAAACTGAGAAATGAACTAAATACGTTTTGCATCATGAAATGGCCATCATCTTGTGGGAGCCAGCAATGGGATGTAATGGTTTGAAAGCAGAATGTCCACAGCAATGGGCTTCTCAGGGAAGGCTCGATCTGCAGCTGGCAGCACTTGTCAGAGAGTCTCAGAACTTTAGGAGTCAGGATCTGGCTGCAGAAAGATCGCTGAGGGTGTGATCTGGGAGCTCTTGATCTGGGTTCCACCTTTTCTGCCTCTGCTTCCTGGGTATGAGCTGATGAACTCTGTGCCTCCAACCTCACCTTCTTTACACTCTGCTCACCATGACACAGAAATAACAGAGTACATCAACCATGACCCACAACCTCAGGAACATACTGAGTCAAGGTAAGTGTGTCCTCCCTAAGTGTCCTTTGGGCATTTTGTCCGAGTGACCAATGGTTTGACTCACAGTTTTAGTTTGTTCCTTCATTACCTCTGCTTCTCAGCTTCTTTATGTATCTAATTGCTTAGCTTTTCTTTGAGGCATTTGAAAAATAAATGTCATTTATTACAGTTTTTACCTGTTGTATTTATACATATAACCAAATAAACTTATCAGTATGGTTAATGATATGGCGGACTCAACAATAATTTTCCATGGCTGCATTTTCCCTGGATTTGTTTTATTTTAAAGATATGTTTTTATTTCATGTGTATGTGTGTTTGTTTACATGCATGTTTGTGTATTACATGCATATCTGGTGCCCATAGAAGTCAGGAGAAAGCCTTAGATATTCTAGAATTTGAATTATAGATGGTTGTGAATTGCCACACGGTTGCTTGGAACTGAATCTAGGTCCTCTGCAGGAGCAGGAAGAGCTCATGACTGTCAACTCATCTCTTTAGCCCCTTCCTTGGATATATAATTACAAAGTTCCAATTGCAGAGGCTTTGACAGCTCTTTTTTCTTTTTATTTAGAAATAAGTCTTTAGTGTCTGACTGTGGTGCTGTAAGTTCTGCAGCTGTTCTGGCTGCTCAGCCCTTTTCTGTTTTTGGTGAGTTTTAGGCATTTACAATAAATAGAAGGGCTCTGTGTAATAATCTCTATGAGATAAATCTAATCCCTCACTGCTTTTATGGAAAACTGAAACATTAGGTACACTCTCCAATTTTCTTTACATGGAAAGACTAGAGATAGGGCTATGTCCCCCATTCTCCTCCGTGTTTGCTAAAGGGAGGGACAATGGTGACTGAAAGCATGCTAGTGAAGACTTTGTGTTTTCTTTCAGTGATCCATAATCTTGGGCCTTACTATCAGCATTGATTCACAGAAGACAGAAGCAAGTCTCTTGAGTGACCCTCAGAAAAGCCTGGAGTTTCGGATTTGCATTCTAGTCTTTTCCTTCTCCGGGAGAGCCTGGAGTCAGGAGTGTCCTTCCTGTAAATCACACATGCTGGCAGGGCGGATTTGCTTTGACAATGGAAGGCA
>NW_008348218.1:39651-41680 GCF_000622305.1 Nannospalax galili | reverse complement strand
AGGTTATTTAGTACGACTTTAATCCGTTTAAATGTATTGAGCAGGATCTTGCCAAATGTCTTGAGTGCACAGGAGACCAGTGCTTATTCTGCTGTTTGAGAGTACAGCAAAGTGTACAGCAAAGTGTAAATTGACTTTGGACTTAGTTGAAAAATGGTGTTTTCAAGTCTGTGTCTTTACTGATTTGTGTCTATTTGCTCTGTTAATTTGTATATGGAGAATATTCAGTAGCCAGTAAGAACTGTGGATTTGCATGCTTCGTGGTAAGTACTATAGTCTTAGAACATTTATTATTATTTGATAGTTCATAGATTTATATAATGGATTTTAGTTGTCTTCACCCCATCCCTTTCTCCTCTCTTATCCTCTCCTTCTGAACGTTTCTTCCACTACTACATTTATTCCTTCTTTCTATGTGTGACACACTGAGTTTAATTAGGTTTTCTTTGGCAGACGGAAGTGGAAGCTTATTTACTACAAGAGGAGAAATGTCAGTTGTCATATTACTGAATAAATGTCATACCCTCCTCTCTCCTAAATGAGATAGTTGTCTCCACTTCCTCCAAGGCTCAGAGAACATTACAAAATATTGGGTAGAAAGAATGAAGGAGCCAGAGGATGGGGAGATGTGCAGCAAAAGATGGTTCCAGACCTGACGTGACCACCACACTCACGAACTCACTGCAGTTGTGGTTAGCTGCACAAGACCTGCACAAGACCACAAGACGGGACCATTGGTACCACATCAGGGAATCAGACATTTCATGCCTTACGCATTTTGAAGTGTTTCGTCAGCCACATTCTAACTTTGTTACATACAAAATGTTAGTATCGCTATGAAATTTTAATGAGTCAACTTTTGGCATTTAAAAATGGACTTTCTTTTAAATAAACCCATATTTATTTACTACCACTATTATTGCATTCCATAAACACATTGGAGGGTCAAGCCGTTATAACACAAATCCTTACAGGACAATGCAAACTGTTCACATACTGATGCCATTGTGAAAAATGGAACCATTTTAAGACTTTCAGTTCATACCTGATTGCCTCAAAGCAGTGGCAACATTAAGGATGACTATTCAAATGCTGTGGCTCCCTGTTGGATAGCCAACTGTCTTTACACCCAACTATTAATGCTCACAAAACAGCAATAGTTACTGGAAATTAGGTCTTGTAGCAATTTTGGATGATTACAATTACCTCCCATATTCACATCTACAATACCCATTCACCAGTTAGCCCATCAGATACCAAAATGTCACACTTGAGAAATGATTACTAATAGGCATAAACACTAAGCTTGTATATTTGGTACAGTACATATACTTATGCATGAGTAAGCGGGGTTTCACAGAGTGTGTAGCCACAGAATCAGGATGTACAAGATGGCTCTGTAGGTGAAGACACTTGCCACTAAGTCTGATGACCTACCTGAGTTCTAGAAGAAAACAGATTCCCACAAATTGTCCTCTGACCTCCACATGTATATTGACATGCACACACACACACACCATACGCCACAGACACACACACACTGCAATAGTAAATAAATAAAAAATATAATATATTATTACGTAGGGGCTGGAGAGAAGGCTCAGCAGTTATGAGTTTGTTCTGCTTTTGCAGAAGACTTTAGTGAATTTGGTTCCAAGCACCAAAGTCTGATAGCTTATAACTGCCTGTGACTCCAGCTCCAGGGCCTTCAACACCTTCTTCTGGCCTCCACAGACACCTCCACTGCAGTGTATGTACCCCTATACAGAATATATATATATATATAGTTAATTAAAAATAAAATAATTCTTCTTTAAAAGAATTATCATTTAAGTAAAAATATCTCCTGTGATGCTTGGAAGAGATTAGCATGGGAGAACTGATGTAGGAACTTTCATCTGCCTCTCAATGGGTGTCACCACAGGAATGTCCACTTAGAAAGGCACCTGGTGTAGCACAGTTGAAATGCTGGCACTGTTGAGCTGGGCAACAGTTCGTCAGACCTGGCTCAGTCATGCTGCATTTAGAG
>NW_008348218.1:34179-36469 GCF_000622305.1 Nannospalax galili | reverse complement strand
ATGCACCTCTTCTCTTCCGACTCATGCTGTCGTATCAGACCTGATTGTTTGTTTGTTTAATCACCAGAGTCCTATCTCACATAGTTTCCATGGTTTAAAACATTTGATTCTGGGTGTCTACTATGTCTTTCTAATGTAAGCTATCAGAAACTTCACCTGAGGGGCAGGAGAGATGGCTCAGCATTTAAGAGCACTGGCTGCTCTTGCAATAGACCAAGATTTAGTTCTCAGCACCCACACGGTGGCTCACAACCACGTATGACCCCAATTCCAGGAGATCTGACACCCTCTTCTCACCTCTGCAGGTGTTTCACACACATGCTGCACTTACATAAATTTAGGCAAAATAGTCATGCAAGAAAAATAAAATAAAATAAATAGCTGAAACTTTACCTGTGATTTGGCATTAAAATTATCATACCGCAATGAGTTTTTATCACTGGAATGCCAACACCCGTTATTAAGGAAGCGTGGGAGTCATCACTGCGTCATTCTTTGGTCCATTACCTATTGTTCTGGAGTGTGTTGGGCATGCCCTGGGTGTGCCCTGGGTGTGCCCTGTGTGTATCCTTTCCTCAGCCCTTGACCAGCACAACCCTAGTCTAAATGACACAGAATTTGAGTTTTTATATTTGTTGTCCTATTTTAAGATCTCTCTCCGCAAGTTTGTTCTTTATACAGAATTTAGGATTACTATTCAAAAGAAAGAAAAGTCATACTACTTAGCTACTTAAACCTTAAATGGTCCTCATGCCAGGAAGAAAGTATGAAGTGCCACAGAGCAGCAAATAATGAATGAACCTGTCTTTTCGCATTCTTCCCGAATGAATCCTTGACCACTTCTGTGCTATACGTGTCGCCACAGTGTGCTGGTCACTTTGCTGTTCTTCACGATGCCCACGCCTGGCTCGGCCATCAGCACTGCCCTTTCTTGTCAATGCTCATTCATTCTTCTCAATGTTTTCCTCCACTTGGCTGTTGTTCCATTTGAGTTTTATTTCTTACTGTTTCACCAGAGCATTCCACAGCCACTTGTTATAACAGAAACTGTCACCCTCCCGCTACTAATTCTGTCTTTTAGAAGGTTTTATGCAGCTCAATGCCCCATCATCTCTCTACTTTCTCTAATTCTGTCTTTACATAAAAGTCAGAGGTATATGTCTTCTCCTAGGTGAAATCCCAGGCTCAGGTATGCAGTGGAGTGCTCAGTAAGTGTGTATTGAAGTAGGAAATGAATGTAACTGTAGTTTAGTCAAGTGTAGCAAAATAAACACTGATTGCTGTCAGGACTGACCGCTAAGTACACCAGACTTCTCTGAATTGTGCCATTCAATCAATGAAGTCTTTTCTATTGAAATATAAACATTCAAATAGAATTTTGTTTTTTGTTTTCTTTATTTATTTTAAAGAGCTGGATATTGGACTCAGGGTCTGTGCTCCTATGCAAGGGCTCTACCGCTCCACAACCCTCCAAGCTCAGAGGCTATTATGCTTAGGAAAAAAAAAATCAAATTTAAGGACTAAAGAAATGCAACTTCTATCTAATATATTTTTCTAATTTATTTAAGCTGTTTTGTTCTGTCATTTATGGAATAATTCACTGTTTATTTGTAAAGAGAATCTGCTTAAGTATTTCTTATGAACTAGCTTGTTACCATGTATCCTTGTCAATAATCTGTAGGATATCTTAAAATAAGTAATGATCTCAGTCCCAAAATTAAGTTATCCTGTTGTGTCAAATTTTAGTGGTTTTTCCCTTGCTAACAACCAGACTTTGAATTTGACACAACAGCCCAAAGGGCAATGCATGAATTTCTCTCTTGACAGTTAGGCCTAACCAATTGTCTGCCCCCAAATCAAACCCCTCCTCTCATACTGAGATCGAATTTGGTATCCAAGACAGCCCATATCTTTTCTCATTCTAGGAGTTCATCATAGGTGATGTTTTTCCTTAGATGGATAGTCTCTCAATGATGAATTGTGCCTGATACTGAGTTGTTTATTGTTCAGAATTTCTTAAGTTTTGCTCTTAATTCTTGATAATTGTACCAATCTAAAGACACGAACATTAGTTGGGTTGAGGTAATAGACACCTGCAGGGCTTTTCAAATACCTTTCTTTTGGTTGCCCTCCTCCCACTCCCCCCCATACTCCTGTGGCCCTCCCTGTGTAAGTTTTTCTATATCTAGGATACACTTCTCTACTTTTGATCTGCATGTGGCAGAGGATATGAAGCATTTCTCTTCCTGGGCCTGAGTTACCCTACTTGGTAGGGTTTTTTTTTTTTTTT
>NW_008348218.1:21315-23746 GCF_000622305.1 Nannospalax galili | reverse complement strand
AGAAAGAACACTCAATCGTTGCTGAGGTAATGCTTGTGCATTTCACTGAGTTTGGGTTCACCCAGCTGCCACACCTGAATCAGCCTCCTGTTAATGAGAGGCAGCATCCCCTACTTCGCTGGAGCAAAGGAGCTGTGAACGCCTCACTGACTACCTTGTATCTGATATGCCTGATATTATACATAAAATTCCTTAAGGCTTGTCAAGTAGTCTCCCACTTCATTCTTCAATAGAGGGCATGTGAATTTTGATAGTCACCTGCCACAATCTGTAGTCCAGGCTAGTTTTCTTCACTATTAGAACAGAGAGTATAGCAGGCCAGCCATCAGCACTACACACAGCAGTTCCAAAACCAATGGGTGTGTATGGGGCCAATTTGTGAGACACAAAATTTCGTTTACTGTAGAACAAAGGTGGATGAAATCCATTCTTGTATTATAACCTGAGGGCCAAGGCTGCTTTAATGATTTTTTAAGAGGTACTCTTAAAGTCTCAGTCTGCCTAAAGAAATACAACAGCAACTTTAGCAAATAATATTGAATGTCTAGAGGCTTAGCCTCCGTGGGATTCCTACGAGACGGAATCCGATGGCATAGGAATTTCATTACTTCTCTTACTAAAGCTTCTTGTCATGACTTTAATAGCAAAATGGGAACATGAGAAAGAACTTTGGGCCTAATTGTTCAAGTAGACTGTTAATACCTTAATAACCAGGTGACCATTCTTAAAGAAACAAAATAGAAGAAAATGAGCAGACTGCCATGAAAATTAGACTCCATCAGTGAGCTCTAAAGTCTTGACAAGTTATGCAGCTTACAGGTTTCTTTTTTATATATGTTTTGTTATTTTTATTTTATGTGTACGAGTGTATTGTCTGTATATATGTAAGTGTATCCATGCCATGTGGTGTCTGTGAGGTCAAAAGAGAGTGTCAGAGTCCCTAGAACTGGAGTTATGGACAATTGTTAGCCGCCATGTGGGTGCTGGGAATTGAACCCGGATTCTCTACCAAACTGTCTCCAGTTCCCAACTTATGGGTTTCTAAAACTTAGGTTTTCTAAATTGAGGAAATTGTGCTGAATAACCTCTTAATTCTTTATTGAAATTTACTTAATTTTTTTACCAATTTGAGGGTCCACACACAAATCACAAAAATAGATGGGAAGAACGGCCTAACCCTTTGACTTCTGGTTCAAATCAAAATAGTTTTAACACTGCTTCCCCCAAATCTAACTTATCGTGGATACACAGGTGGCCTGATTAGGAAAAGGAGAATTTTCTTTCTTGTCTGCCTTTATCATTGTTGGCCATATGTTTTGAAAGGGAGATCAGAAGATAAAACCTGTCCCTGAAGGGTGTAGAGCAAGATGGAAAAGAAGCTTGATGCTGGGCCAGGCAAAGAGTCTGGAAACTTGAGGCTGGCAAAAACTTAAATATAGATGATGTAAAAATATTTGAGAAGTCATCATGTAAAAGAGGAATTAAACATAATTTGTGTGATTGTAAAAACAAACATTAATTGGGATAATAGGCAGACAGAAGCAAGCAGATTTAGGCTTAGTCTATTTTCAGTGAATAGAACTACCAACTAAAAAATAACTTCAGGCTTCTTTAGAGGACACGGTTGTCATCATATTTCACTAGGCATCTTAAATGAGACTAGATGTTATGGAATAATACCTCATATAGAATTAAGAAAACAGAGAGAAAAAGACAATGATCTATATCTATATCTATATCTATATCATCTGTATATCTTATATTCTTTTAAACTATTCTATGTCAATATAATTCTCAGGAATGTTTAAAGAGAACACTATGGTAAGTATGGGCAAAGGTATTTCTTCAACCTAATTGATGTGGAGAAGGGAAAGATTTTGCTTTAATTTTTTTAAAACCTGTCCCTGAAGGGTGTAGAGCAAGATGGAAAAGAAGCTTGATGCTGGGCCAGGCAAAGAGTCTGGAAACTTGAGGCTGGCAAAAACTTAAATATAGATGATGTAAAAATATTTGAGAAGTCATCATGTAAAAGAGGAATTAAACATAATTTGTGTGATTGTAAAAACAAACATTAATTGGGATAATAGGCAGACAGAAGCAAGCAGATTTAGGCTTAGTCTATTTTCAGTGAATAGAACTACCAACTAAAAAATAACTTCAGGCTTCTTTAGAGGACACGGTTGTCATCATATTTCACTAGGCATCTTAAATGAGACTAGATGTTATGGAATAATACCTCATATAGAATTAAGAAAACAGAGAGAAAAAGACAATGATCTATATCTATATCTATATCACCTATATATCTTATATTCTTTTTAACTATTCTATGTCAATATAATTCTCAGGAATGTTTAAAGAGAACACTATGTTAAGTATGGGCAAAGGTATTTCTCCAACCTAATTGATGTGGAGAAAGGAAAGATTTTGC
>NW_008348218.1:0-17825 GCF_000622305.1 Nannospalax galili | reverse complement strand
GTTTTTCATCTCAGTGGGATAGAAATGTGCCAAGAGAATACACGAACGAATAAGCAAACAAATAAAACCCAGGCTTAGGTAAAGACTGTAAGTTTAGACTGTACTAAAATATAATAAGCATGTTATTAAATTTTATTATGAAATTTAAATATTCAGAAATTCTAATAGAAATATATAGTTGATACCCAGTAGTGATTGCTATCACAGTGCCATACTTTATCTATTCAGATAAGTAGTCATGTGTTTTCGGATTCTAGACATTAGAATTTTTTTTTTTTGGTCTTTTTGAGGCAGGGTCTCCCTGTAGCTCCAGCTGACCTGGAACTAGCTGTGTAGACCAGGCTGGCCTTGAACTCACAGAGATCTGACTGCCTCTGCCTCCCAGTGCTGGGACTAAAGGCATGCGCCACCACCCCCAGCTAGATATTAGAGTTGTACACTTTTCTATGCAAAAGAATTTACTATCTCACCTAAAAATCTTGACTCTCATACTCAGCCAAACCTTATTAAGTTTCCCAGTGTTTCTGGTGTTGCTGTTGTAACCGTAACATTTATTATGAGTTGACATTTTATACTTTATATTTATGAGTCTTTTCTCTTTCATCTAGAACAACTGTGAGAACTGTAGGAAATGAAGGAAGACTGAGAAAAGAAAGGAATTGATCTTTTTTCAAGTAATCATAATCCATCATTTTTTAAATTGTGTGTTTGCCGTTTAATCAAGGCTATGGGCCTCCGTGAACTCCAGTCTACAATGGGTATTCCACAGCTGCGTTTGTTACTGGTCCATTCAGGGTGTGGTTCTCGGGGTGTGGTCCAGCTTCATCTTCTCTGCCACCTTCTGTGGGCTTCTCAGAATCGTTTTTGTGTTTGAATTTTGTAATCAAGTTTGTAATTTCAGAATAAAACTGTCTTGTGAGTATTTTATTGGTGTGATAAATGTATATTTTAACTTGGAAAGAATTTGCAATTTTTATGATGTGCAATTTTCTTATAAAAAATTAAGATCTTTGAATTTATTCAAGGCTATGTGCCTTTCAGAAGTTTTTAAAAGTTTACCTCATGTAAATTTTAAATATTTCTTATTAAGGAACTAGGTGTGGTGATAAATGCCTTTAATCCCAGCACTCAGGAGGCAGAGGCAGGTGGATGTCTGTAAGATCTAGGTCATCCTGGTCTGCATAGTGAGTTCCAGGTTAGCAGGCTAGCTAGGGCTACACTGGGACCCTGTCTCAAAAACAAAACAAAACAAAACAAAACAACAAAACACCAACAAAAATTCTTGTTAGGCATACTACGAAGTATTATTTTGCTATTGTTAAGTAGATGCATCTTCTTTTACTTATTTGTTAACTAGTCATTGTTTAATATACATAGATATTTTTGATTTAGATACACGTGAATTTTATTTTCTTCTAATGACAAAATTTTCTTACCAACTGAATTCATCTCAACACTATGCATCTTGGGTTTTCAGTTATAAATTAATATTCCCTGCCATGAGGTACTTTAAAGCAATCTCATCCAACCTTAATGTCTGATACCTCCAAGGCATTGTTAAAACCTGGCAGGGACAGGAACATTCTTTCCTTGTTCCTGATCTTATCAGACTGGTCTCTGGCATACTTCTCAGTAGGATGCTGGCTTCAGTAATGAGGTATGCATATCTCATTTTTAAGGAGATATTAACTGATAGGTGTTGTTCCTGAAGTTTTTTTTTAGCATGCATGCAAGTAATTGCATTATCTTTTCATTATTCCTTTATATTCATTAATATGTATAATATTATCAATAGATTTTCTTAAGTTGACTTATCCTTATAGCTGTAAAATAAGTCCTATTTGGCATGATGTGCTCTTTGGTTCTTTATAAAATTGTAAATGTTGTGAAATTCCATTCAACGTGGTCTGGAGAAACGGCTTAGTGGATAAGAGCATGTACTGCTCTTCCAGGGTACTTAAGTTTGGTTCCTAGCACCCACATCTAACTGCTTACAACTCTCTGTAACTTCAGCTTCATGGGATCCAGCAACCTCTTTGAATCTCTATAGGCAGCCACACACACATGACGTGCATTCACAAGGACATACACACATACACACAAATATGAAAATGTATCTCTAAAATTTTTATTAAGTAATTGTAGTCATAGTCATAGATGCGATAAGCAAGAAGTAACTTTTGTGTAATCTTTCTTGTCTATTTCTAAAAATAAGTTATTTATTTATACATGAACACTGGGGCAATTGGGTCCCTGAAGCTTTGATAGAATTCTTTTGGGGGGCGGTGTTATTTATTTTTATTTTATGTGTATGTGTGTTTTGCCTGCATGTTTGTAAGTTCACCCATTATCTTTGAAAACATTCTTCTATTCACTTTCCTATAAAAATAGACTATTTTAAACACTACATCTACTACAGGCAGTTCTGGTAAACTATGTTTATAAGCAGAATTATTTATTCTACATATTCATATGCTTGTATTGAGTGGTGCTAATAGTTCAGTGATGATTTTGTGAATTCTGCTTCATTTTTGTTTAGTTTATTCTGTTGTGCGTTCCCGCCACCATTTTTAAAATTAATGCTTGAGATATATTTATTACAATTTTCTTCATTTTTTAAAAATATCCATTTTCTTACGTTCTGCTGCTTATAACACAGTTAAAATTTTAGGTTATTTAAGGCACGTTAGTCATTTGTTTCTTGAGTTGCCTTCTTATCCCTGTTTTAATTGCATCTCACAAACTTTGGCAGGGAGTGTTTCTATGTTGTTAATGTGATGTTCTAAAGATGTTCTGCTGCTTTGTCCTGTGATTGTTTTGTGACCCAATATTAAATGACTTTATACTTATAAAATGGAAATTTTTTTAAATTTTTATTCTGATTTCTGTTCATTGAAGATGTAGATCATTTTTGCTCTGTGAAATTTGCTGAGGTTTGCTTGCTTTTTTTGTTTGTTTTTTGAGACAAGATCTCCAAGCTGTGCCTGAACATGCTATGTAGACCAAGCTAGCATCAAGCTCACAGAGATCCGCCTTCCTGTCTCCTGAGTGCTGGGTTTAAAAGAATTCATTGCAACAGCTGTCATCTTTGGGCTTTCTTGATGACCAAATTTATAAGCTATTTGATCATGGTCCTTGTGTTTGCATAGAAGACATATAATAAGTCATTCGCATATATTCATAGAGCCTAAATTTGCCTTCTTGAAGTCTTAAACCAAGTTTCATGTATGAAAGCCTCCATGATTAATGTGATGTCAATTTCTCCTTGTATGTCCTGTAACATGTTTGCTTTGGTATTTGATGTGTACATATTCATACCTGCTACATTATTACTGTGGAAGATGCCCTGTGGCATTCAGAAAGTGCTCTTTGTTCTCGAGCTTCTGAAACATGAGCCTGGGCTGAACTCGCCATGTTGTCCCTGCTGCAGTCTCTTTTATGTCTGCCTTCACGTCCTCTAACTGGTCTCTCACTTCCAATGTCTCTGAATCATGCTGTTCTGTATTTTATTTTCCTCTGAACAACTTTCATGCTTTTCTATTACTAGACAGTTGCTGGATGGCTTTCATTGTCAACTTGACACACCTGGGTAAAGAGAGTCTCAGTTGGTGAATTGCCTCTGTTGAACTGGCCTGTGGCCATGTTCCTGGAGTGTCTTTTAGAGTATTAACTGATGTGTGAGGGCCCGACCCACTGTGGGTTGTGCCAACCATGGACGGGTGGGTCTATGCTATGTAAGAAAGCAGGTTGAGGGCTGGAGAGATGGCTCAGTGGTTAAGAATACTGACTGTTCTTGCAGAAGACCCAGATTCAAATCCCCGCACCCACATGGCAGCTGACAATTGTCCATAACTCCAGTTCCAGAGGATCCGACAGCCTCTTCTGTCCTCCGTGGATATTGCACGACATGGGTGCACTTACCTACATGAAGGCAATACAAACATATACATAAAATAAAAATAATTGAAAAAAAAAGAAAGCAGGTTGAGCAGGAGTCAGGTGAGCAAGCCAGTACACACTGTTCCTCCGTGGCCTGTGCTCCAGCTCCTGCCTCCAGGTTCCTGCCCTGAGTTCCTCCTTTGGACTTCCTCAGTGATGAATTGTGACCTGGGAGATGGAAGCCAAATAACCCTTTCCTCCCCAAGTTGGTAGTGGTCAGAGTGTTTTGACACAGCCATGGAGAAACAAACTAGAACATAGACTATTAAACACAGTTCGGATTTATTAATTCAACATATATTTTAATATTTGCTCCATTTCCACTTCATTTTATTGCATATTTTATAAACTATGTTTTTACTCTTGTCTCTGATTTCTTTTCTTTGTCGTGTCCTGAAGTTGGTGCATCACAATAGTAACATCCTTACAAAACCCTCAGTTTCATTTTTCCTCATCCATACATTGATTTGGGGCTTTAAAAGCTGCCTTTAAGACAGTGTGGTGATTCAGCCTGTGTTTCCTGCAGTTTGAACACTGACATGGGAGAATTACTGGGAGAGCCAAGCCTGCCTCTGCACCTACCTAGTCGGGCCAACCTGGGCAAAAGAGTAAGACCCTATCTCAAACAAGCAAACAATAATATATGGCAGCTTTGGCTCATGCTTATTGCCTCTCCAGAGTCAGTACATTTCTTACCAAGTCTTATTTCATTTCTGATTTAAAGAGCATTGTTAGCGTCTTTGCCCACTTAGAGTATCTGAGAACATTTTTTGGCCTACTTTAAAATAAAATGAATTTGCTTGACATGTCCTGGAGTTAATTTCTCTCAGATCACTAGGAAGGTATCTGAGCCTTAATATTCAATGTGTCCCCTTGGGTTATGAGTGAACTGAATCCTACTGAGAATTCTTTAATGACTTCTGCAAACATTGTTTCTACCTTTCCCTATGTTCTTTCCCTATACATTTTTCTTTGTTTCTGTCATCCATGTTTTTGTGTCTTTTTTACCTCAGGCCCAACCATTCCTTTCTCCCATGTGCTTTGCAGGGTTGGGGCCGTGTCTCCTCCCTTCTCTCCCTCTGGAAGTCTCGTCATTCATTTAGTGCTCACTGGAGTCATTTCATTTGTTGCTCTAGTTTCTCGCCATCTTGGCTTCTTGGGTCTATTGATGTCTCATTGCGGTTTTTAAATTTCTGATTTATGTGGGGCTTTGTAGCTCTTTCGTACTTATTTTTACGTTATTTCATTAATGTTAATTTGCTGTGTTTTAGCTCATCTTTGTTAGAAGGAGGGGTTTTGGCAATCATCCTACCTGCCCTTGTGATAGTAGCTTTGGGCATGCTCTGTCTTCGTCTCTCTCCCTGAGGATGTATGTAGAACAGGAGCTGCATAGCTGTCTTGTCATGGTAAACAGCAGCAGCAGCAGCACCAATTCCACAAAGAAATGTGCTTTCTCAGTTCAAGGCTGTTTTCTCTGATAGTAGCTTTGGGCATGCTCTGTCTTCGTCTCTCTCCCTGAGGATGTATGTAAAACAGGAGCTGCATAGCTGTCTTGTCATGGTAAACAGCAGCAGCAGCACCACCAATTCCACAGAGAAATGTGCTTTCTCAGTTCAAGGCTGTTTTCTCCGGTTGGTATAGTGAGGTGTGCTTAAGTCAATAAAGGACAACTTTGGAAGAATGTGCTCTTCTACCTATAAATTATTAATTGTTATTTTATCTTATTTTAATCAATCTCTTTTTATGGGGCAATTTCTTTCTTTCTTTCACCAAGTCCCTGATGAAGCTTTAAGCTACTTCCTTTCCCACAGAAGCCGAGCTTTATTCAGCTTGTTAGATGAGCTTTCTCATTCCTTCAGTGCAGTGCTGTGCTCTAAGAAGCATTATCCCTGCTTTTGTTTTCTTAGCTGGGCGTGCCTTCCACTTTGGGGGTACATTTTAAATGATCCTTCCTGCGTTTTCCCAACATTAAGACTCTGTTACATCCTCTCTTGTTTGAAGGGATCCAGAGACGACTTTACATATTTTGTACCTTTGGTCCCTAGTTGAATTACAAGTGTGACGTTGGTAGGGTCTCCTTTCTGTGGAAGGCAGTTAGGTAGCTTTATCTACTTAGTTTATTTCTTACATGCTTTACAGATGTTGAAATTTCTAAAGGACAACATTTAAAATTTCATGATACGATACATTTTAAAATGTATTCCTTACAAGAGGGAAGGAATTCAATGCAACACAATACATAAAAACTGTTTTGAAATACAGAATTACCAATAAAGAAAAGTCCAAATAATAACTTTATAAAGTCTTGATAAATTTTCCCAGAAAAAATGTAAAAAAGGAAAATTATAGGCTGAGTGAGACTATTTGTCAATACTTTGGATAAAGGATCCATAACTAGAGCACAAAAAAGTAAAAGTGAACACACAAACAAGCCAAAAACCAAAAGAATGAGGCTGGAGAGATGGCTCAGTGGCTAAGAGCACTGGTCGCTCTTTCAGAGGACCCGGGTTCAATTTCCCAGCACCCAGATGGCTGATAACAACCATCTGTAACTCCAGTTCCAGGAAATCCGATGTCCTCATTTGACCTCCATGGGCATTGCACAACACGGGTGCACTTATACACATGCAGGCAGTATACTCATGCACATGAAATAAGATAAAAGCAATAGGAATGACTGACTCACCTAATTGATAATGTGCAACATTTAGGAAAGAATGTTTTACCAAAGAGGAAATATAAATAGCAGAAACACCTTACAAAATATGTTCAATAACATTAGGGAATTTTAAATAAAAAGTAGAGTGCAATATTACTAATTGTCTATGAAAACATATAAAATCAAAGTAGTGATGATATCAAACAGCAGTAAGAATGCAGTGAAACTGGATCTTTTAAGTACTGCTGGGAGGAATTCATGCATCACACACTCTGTGATCCTTGATAAAACATTTTCAGTTATGAAAAGTAATACTTAGGCCAGGTAGTGGATGGCAAGAATTAGGAATAACAGGTGTGCTGGCACAGGCCTTTGATTCCAGTGCTCTGGAGGCAGAGATAGCCCATGAGTTTGCAACTAGCCCAGTCTTCATAATGAGTTTCAGGCTAGCCAGGGTCACAGAGTAGGAAAGTGTGCCAAAAAAAGCAGAAGAAGGAGAAAAGAAGAGGAAGAAGAAGAATTGAAGAAGAAGAAGAAGAAGAAGAAGAAGAAGAAGAAGAAGAGGAAGAAGAAGAGGAGGAGGAGGAGGAGGGGAAGGGGATGAAAAGAAGGGGGAAGAGGAGTTGGGGAAGAGGAGGAGGAAGAGATAACACAAAAGGATATAGTGAAAAGGATAGAGTTAGCCATAAGTACCAATTATTCCCTACTTTCTCTTGTGTCTGACTCAGGGTATTTGGTCTTATGTTGAAGACCTCGGTCCTTTTGAAGTTGGGTTTTGTGCATGGTGAGAGATAGGAATCTAGCTTCATTCTTCTACATGTCTCTATTTTGATCAGTATGCTTTGTTGAACATGCTGTCTTCTCTCCAGCATGTGCTTTTGATTCCTTTTGTCAAAAACTGGGTGTCTATAAGTGGGAGGATTAAATCTGGGTCTTCGGTTCTATTCCATGGCTCAGTGTGTCTGTTTCTATGCCAGTGCCATGTTGTTTTTAATACCATAGCTCTGTAATGCCATTTGAAGTGATGGATGGTAATGCTGGCAACAGTTTGTTCATTGTTTAGAATTAATTTGGCTATGCTGGGTTCATATGATATCTGAGACTATTTTTTTTTCAATTTCTGTGAAAAATTGTGTTTGGATTTTAATAGGTATTTAAGATTTGTATATTGCTTTTAGTAGGATAACAATCTCACAGTATTAAACCCTTCTGTTACATGAGCATGGGAAGTGTTTCCATCATCCTGTTTCTTTCTTCAGTAACTTAAAGCTTTTTATCACACAAGCCTTTCACTTCCTTGGTTAAATTTGTTCCAAGACATGTTATAGTTTTGGGGGCTATTGTGAATGTGATCATTTCTCTGATTTATTTCTTGGTTTGTTTGCTGTTAGTATATAGAAAGACTACTGATTTGGGGATGTTATTTTATTATCTGCTACTTTGCTGAGTGTATTTATCAGCTCTAAGATTTTTCTGATGGAGTCTAGGGTCTTTTGTGTATAGAATCATATAATCTGCAAATAAGGACACGGGGTTTTCCTTTCCAATTTGTATTTCCTTTATCTCCTTCATTTGTTTTACTGCTTTAACTAAGACTTCAAGCACTGCATTGAACAGGAATGGAGAGAGCAGACATCCTTCTCTTGCTCCTGATTTCAATAGGAATAGTTAGTGTAATGTTACCTGTGGACTTGTGGTATATTGCCTTTATTATGTTAAGATATGTGCCCTATACCCACAGATTCTCCATGACTATTATAATGAATGAATACTGAATTTTTGTCAAAGGCCTTTTCTGCCTCTAATGAGATGATCACATGATCTTTGATCTTAAGTCTATTATGTGGTACATTACATTTCTCAATTTATATATCTTCAAACATTCCTGTGTCCCTATGATGAAACCAAGTTGATGATGGTATGATGGTGGATAATCTTTTTGCTGTGTTGTTTATTCAGTTTTCTAGTATTTTGCTGAGTATTTTTGCTTCTCTGTTCATCAGAGAAATTGGTTTGAATTTCCTTTTTTGTTTAATCTTGGTGTGGTTTTGGTGTTAGAATAATACTGGCCTCATAGAATTTTGGAGTGTTCCTTAATTTTTTATTTTATGCAATAATTTGAGGACTATTTCTTTCAAAGTTAGGTAGAATTCAGTGCTGCTTCCACTTAGTTCTGGGTTCTTTTCAGTTGGGAGATTTTTAATTGCCATACCTATCTCATTGGTTATTAAGGGTGTGTTTAAATTATTTATGCCATTCTGGTTGAATTTTGGTAAGCTGTACATATCTAAAAATTTATCCACTCCTTTTAGATTTTCCTAATATACTGGAATATAGATTTTTAAAGTATGTCCTTACAGATTTTCTTTAGGACCTGTTGGAATGTTTACCCTTTCATCTCTAAATTTAAGAAAAATTTTTTCTTTCTTTCTTTTGGTTACTTTAGCTAAAGGTCTGTCAATCTTTTTCATCTTTTCAAAGAACCAAGTCTTCATTTAAGTGATTCTTTGAATTGTTTTCTTTGTTTCTACTTCATGAATTTCAGCCTTGATTTTATATATTGGTTCCCATTTATTCTTTTTAGGTGTTGGCTGTTCTTTGTTTTCCAAGGCCATTGGGTGCATCATTATTTTACTTATGTGAGATCTTTCTAATTATCTAGTATAGACAATGTTACAAGTTTTTCTTTTAGGATTGCCTTAATTGTATCCCATAGGGCTTGCTATGTTGTGTTTTGAGCTTCTGTACAACAAAAATTACTCTCATTTGAATGAAGAAGTAACCTATAGAATGGGAAAAATATCTTTACCAACTATATCACTGGTATGGATAACTGTCTAGAGTATATTAAGGACTGAAAATAACTAAACATCAAAAAATGACTCAATTGAAACTTGAGAAAAGAAATGACAGAGTTCTCTCAAGGTGAAACACAAATGACTGAAAAAATGCTTTAAAAAACGTTCTGCATCTCTAGTCAGGGAAAATGCAAATTAAATCTATACTGAGATTTCATCTTATCCAGTCAGAATGACTAAAAACAATCCAAAGAATGACAAATGCTGGCAAGGATGTGGAAAAAGGGGAACTCTACCCACTGATGGAGGGAGTGCAAACGGGTGCCAGCACTGTGGGACTCAGTGTGGAGATTCCTCAGAAAGCTAGAAATTGATCTTCTGCCTGCTCCAGCCATACTGGAACTCCGGGCATAGACCCAAAAGCCTCTATACCCTACTACAGAGATATCTGTTCATCCATGTTCATTGCTACACTTTTCATAATGGCCATGAATGGAAACAACCTATATGTCCATCAACTGATGAATGCATAATGTAGGTGTGGAACATATTCACCATGGATTATTATTCAGCTCTTTAAAAAAGGAAATTATGAAACTCACAGATAAATGGGAGGAACTGGAAACAATAATCCTTAGTGAGATAATCTAAAGACAGATGTTGCATGTTCTCTGTCATGGCTGGGTGCTAGCTTAGAAATCCTGGATATGCAAGTTTCAGTTTGAAAATCCAATCCAGAGAGGTCCAGATACTAATAAACTCCCATGGGTCCACAATGATAGAGAAAGGCTTCCTGGGATGGGAGGTGGAATGTGGTGATATAAAGGGGGGAAGGAAATAAAAGAGTAGGAAAAGCTAAAGGGAGTGGGGAATGGGAGGGGAGGACAGAGGACAGAGGATGGGGAGGGATCACTAACACCACAGGCCCTTATCAAAGGCCAAATGGTAACCTACCACTCTAGGAGCTTCTTAAAGCTTATAGAAGCTTTACATACACATCATAAAAATAAATTAGGAGTTACCTTATAATGGGGGATATTGCCCTATTAGAAAACATGGTCTTGCAAAGTAAAAGCCCAATGCAAAGATTGGGCTCCCTCTTTTGAAGCTCTTGATCGGGGTACCATAAATCTTCAAGCAGTACTGGCAGGTTACCTATCAGAACTTGATGGTAAAACCCTACTGCCAAAGACACTACCTACAAGAACTATAGGACAAAGAAGGGAAATCAAGCTGCTGCTGACTCCAATGTCTCATCTCTACTGACTGGCTTTCATAGTGCTGCAAAGTGCTGCAGAAGCTACTAGAGGACAAGATTTAGCACTAATCTTACCCAGCTGTGAATCCTGGAAGCTACAACAACAACTGCCCTGGAAGATAAGCCCACTAACGTAATAGTGTAATGAGTATTAAAGGAATACCCAATTACTTTTCTAATTGGATTTAAGGCCTGCTTCACAGGATGGAGTCCATACCTGGCACTGCTATCAGGCCTAAGAACCTTATACTAGACAAGTCACAGGCCATGGAAGAAAGCCTAATACAACTATTCTGCTAAATAGAGTATTATAGTTATTTCTTGTGACTATTTATTTATTTATTATTTATTTATTTACTTTTACACCCATTTCCCAGATAGCACCCTCCCATAGCCTCCTTCCACCCCCTCTAGAGCCCTTATACTCTGATATCCCTGCTACTGTCTGCTGTGTTGTCGGCACGCCCAGCCATTCCCCACTACTTGCCCTTCTGGTGAATCTAGTCAGCCTATCTAGAGGTCTTTGTTTAGGAGGGTCAGCTGTTCCTCATCTAGCTGTAATCAGTTGTCAATATTCCTTTGGATATGACTTATTTTTATACGCATAGATTAACACTTCTTTCAACTCTCAACAGAGAGGATTTTTATATACCAGACAGTTATTAACACAGAGAACCACAACTGGTCAGCATGCAGGGAATAGGAAAATTCTGAGTATATATGCCTGAAAAATGATATTTATATCAAACTTCCGGCTCCCAAGGCAATGGGTCATTGCAGAAGAGTGGGCAGAAAGATTCTAAGACCCAGGGAATGGAAGACGATCACAAGGAATAGAGTTTTTGAGACAGATGCTCGTATGAACTGACAGCAAAGGTGATGGCACAGACAAGTCCCACATAGCCCCAGTCCAGATAAAATCCCAACACAGACGGGGAAGTAGGGAAGAAAGCTGACAGATTCGGTCTCACCTAATGGTAAGATTCTTAATAGGATGATCAGCCTCCAGTGGATAAACCTAACCTGAAGGTCATTCGGGAATACAAACTTGACTCTATAGACTAATACAGACAGACAGATAGACACACACACACACATATACATTATATATATATATGATTAGAGTACAGAAATTTTTAAGCGGTTAGAAAGTATAGTTGCGGATACAGGAGGGGGTCTAAATATGATCAAAATATATAACTTTTGCAATAATTAAACTAAAATTAATTTGAAAATTTTTTAAATCACTTGGATACACTTCCATAATAAAATTATCCTTGTGCTAAACATATGCGGATCTTTTTACCATGTCATTATACCCTAAACCATGTAATGTAACTATTTGTATAGTAATTGTATGTAAAAAAGCATTACAAGTGATTGAGAGATGATTTGAAGAAGTGGAAGGATGGCCATAGGATTCCTGTGAATATCTTGACTTTTCTTGTAAGAAACTTGAAAATTCTAGTGTTGTACAAAGGAGTGAAGGGGACCCTGGATGCAAAGCTCTGGACACCAAAGACAACTCTGCATATGAATTTGAACAAGCTCTGTCGACTATGTCAGTGTTAGTTCCAGGTTTTGATGTTTGAAAATCCTTTGGCTGCATATAACCATTAGAATCAGGCATAAACACAAGGGACCATGCTATACTGTTTTACACATCGTTTTATTTCAAAATAAAATTCAGTACCCCTGAAACAGTAAAAATGTCAGTGCCAGACAGGAGAAATCTCCCTTCAAGGTGTTGATCAGGATAATCTAAGAAACTCCCAAAATAACCCAGGCTATTCCCAGAGCTCTGATTGTCTCCCAGAATTTGAAGGTAAGGCCCTATTGCTGAAGACAGGGCATACTTAAGACACAGGACTTGGAGCAATGCAGCTGGAACTAACCAGGATGCCTACTCCCTGAAGATTAGCTCTCATAGTTCTGGAGGACACTATACAAGGTGCTTAGGGAGAAAAATCAATCAGTGGCCCAACTCAGCTTTAAAGCCTAATAACCACAGCAATGACTGGCATAACAAACTAACAGTACAGTACTGGCACTTTTATGTTGGGGGTAATAAAGAGCTCTCTAATTGGACTTAAAGCACTCTCAGTGGGAGGAAACTTGTGTGGCACTATAAAAACAGCCAAATACACATGGCCGAAGAGAACATAGATCATAGACAAAACCTGAATTTTGTTATATCCTGAGTCAAAAGTAATTACTTACTCTATGCTAAATATTGATCTTTATATTTAAAGACAAGTTACCATTTACCACCCATGAAAGAACCTTCTTTCTGTAACAGTTAAACTATTACAGAGTTCTATATGTGGACACACATGGGGAATAAGTGTCTGAGAGAAGTCCAGCCCTAAGTGACACATCTATAATAGAACTTTTGTACCTAACGCTCATGGAATATAGTAGAACAGATGTAGACAGAATATTAATGCATCTCTCAACTCTAACCAGCAAAGTTTCCTCATGCAACTGAGGGTGATGGAAAGCCACAACTGTCACAAGTGTAGAGAGTAAAAGTCCAGAGAGTGTGTACCTGGATAGGACTCCCATGTCTCAGGGACCATTGTGGAAGAGGGGGTGGAAGATTGTACGATCCAGGGTTGGTGCATGATCATATAGAAACAGTCTTCCAGGTCTCTGGGAACTTGCTTATTTGAACTTACAGCAATGGTGTCAGCATGCATAAGAACTGTGCACACTCAATCAGACAGAAACCCAACATGGAACTCTGGAAATGGGCAGGAGGTCCCAACCTTAATCTAAGAACTATTGGCTAAGAACTAATTACTGCTGGATGAGAGAGAGTTGAACTGCTTTAAGGGAGAGACTCTAGATAGACTGAGTAGACTCCAGTAGATAATATTGCACACAGGGACACTTAGGTACACAAATTTGACTTGTTAGGCCTTAACATATATGACAGAATGCATAACTTCTGGTGGGGGTGTATGCGGGTTGTAGATGGAGGAAGAATATAAAGATGATTAAGATGCTTTGCATGAAATGCACAGCAATTCAATAACAATTATACACTGAAGAAAACCCTACCAAATAAAATGTTTAAAATTTTTAACTATTTAAAAAATGGTAAGAACACAATAGGAAATGTGGGGAAACATGAATGCAAAGGCGTGGAAATTGAATTCTTATGACTAGTGTCCAAATTATGTAAAATAAATGATCACCTACAAACAACAAAAAAAGTAATTTAAAAACAGATGATTTTTTCACATGGAATAGTGAAATATACATTCAATCCAGATTTTCTTTTGAATAAAAGGAAGAAAACTTTTCAAACAGCTATGCTAATTTTTCTTTTGGATTTCTAATTTCTCCCTAAGATTGAAATTAAAAGTTAAGCCTGGAATTAAAATAGAAACCAGCAGATTACAATGTTTAATTCTTTGAAGACTTAGAGTTGTTTTGACATGGAATACAAAGATATATACATATATATGTATATGTTCTAGTAAAATGTTTCCTGGAAATGGAAAGTGGTATTCTCTCCAGGACAGAGAATAAATGCTCAAGGTCCATGCCTTTATATAGCCTACTGTGCATATAAAAATAGTGAAACAGGAAATTTTAGCAAGACTTATCTAAATTCCAACACATTCTTTGAATCCCACTCCTCTCCTCAAAATCCCAGTTTCTCTTTTATGGTAATCTTGAAACTTTATTTTGGAGTAGTGCTATGTGTTCTTCATCGCATGATGAACGTGCTGCCTTACAAAGGAGGATCCATGTTAGCATACATATTGTTCAATATGTGTTGTCACAATTATCACATTTCTGAGCGCAGTACTGGGAATTCAAGGTTAACCTTTGGGAAGTTTGAAATGGCAACTCTGTGCCAATTCCTGTGTTTGGCAGACTGCACCGAGCTCCTGGAAATAATATCACATCCCACCCACACACCAAGAAGAATTGGCACCAGAAGATGAAAAACATATTTTGTTAATTATATTTTACTTCCAGGATCTTTTAAACCTATTCAGAAGAAAAACACAAGCACTTTGATTTTTTTAACCATGAAAAGGAAATTCTGAATAAAAATTAATGAAAATAATCAAAACATTCATCTGAGTAGCTGCATAATAAGTTGTGGTGCTTTCTTATGTGACTGATCCAGATATTTACTGAGGCACATTTATCTCTCTCAGGATCTTACAGAATCAAGTCCCATTCAGTGCGGTTGGAAAGATTCTCTAGTGTTACCTGAGGGTTCAATTAGACATCCCAGGGACACATGGTCAGTCACTGGTCCAACACTGAGGAAGGGCACATTCTTTTGGAGTGAACAGGAGCATTTCTTATTAAGGTGTTTCAATCTGTAAGTTCTATCCCTTAGAAAAAGTGAGGAGAAATTATGAATTAAAAAATTGGACAAAGCTTAATTCTTTCAAAGGATTCTTTGAAAAATTTGTGCTACTACCTGATAAAGACATTAAATATATATTATATTACATATATACAACTATGCTTATTGGTATGTATATATATGCAAGTGTATGTGAATAGGTAGATGAAGGATAGGTAAATGATAGATGATAGATAGATGACAGATAGAAAGATAGATGATGATAGATAGATAGATAGATAGATAGATAGCTGATAGGCAGATAGACAGATAGATAGACAAATGGTAGATATGGGATTAACATCTCTAATCCAAAGGTCTGGAAATTTAAAATCATGAATGCTACAGACTTTAAAGCATTTTCTGGGTCTACATGATGTGAAAAGTGGAAGATTTCACAGCACAGCCACAAGTGGTGGGCTACCGTCAACATGCACTCAATTATTTAGGACAGCTATATGAATAACTTCAGGCTATGTGATACGTGTATATGAAACATAAATGATTTCCATGTTTAGACTTAGGTCCCATTCCCAAGATGTCTCATTATTTATAGGAAAGTATTCCAAAATCTGAAAAGTCCAAAACCTGAAACATTCTTTACTCAAGCCTTTCAGTTAAACATCACCTCTGGGTGTGCATCTGCATGTGTGTGCGTTATGATCCAGCTGAAGTGGGTTTGTGCTCCTGGGTCCTAGTGCAAGAGGGGATAAGCACAGCTGGCTCCCCCTCCACCACCTACTAGAGGACTCTGAATTTACATAAGCTCATCCATTGCCACATTCCACCTCCAAAATGGGAAAGTCTGGAGAAACTGACTTTATCTTTCCCACTGAGCACTTAGGTTGCTGAATGAAAAAAGGATCCATTATTGAAAATTTTATTTCCAGACCCAGAAAAACATTGAATAAGAAAATTAATATTTTATATTTCACCTGCCAAGAACTCAAATCTCAAATGACATAGCATACTTAAATACAATTATTATGATCATATACTGTTTGATCTATGGCAATATATTTGCTATTTTGTTAAATGTTTAATAATTTCAAATTTATCCCGTGTGTGTGTGTCTGTTTGTGTTTCTGTCTGTCTGTCTGTCTGTCTATCTTTCTATATATCTCCAGTATATCTCCAAATGCAAGGACAGAATATCTTTTTTGCACAAAGCTTGTTTTAGGAGAACCATAGTTGACGATGAGCTTAAATGCTTTCTGCCATAGATTGTTTTCTAAGCCACTGCTGGATGCTGAGTTGATTTCAGCCCAGAGTCATTTCCAGCTGTGTCAAGCTGTGAACTGAATCTCTTAGTACCCAGGCCTGGCTTGTGATAGAACAGTTTGTCCAGAGTGAAAAATATCTTGGCTATAGGATTTTAAAACCAGGAGTGAATCAGACTAGTTTAAATTCATTTGGACACATTTTCTTCAGTATAACAGGAAGAGTTTTTCCCCAGTTAATAAATCTTCTCACAAACAGAAACTTTGTCTTCCAGACTAACAAAGTTTATAGCCTCCCGCAAACTTCATGTATACCTCTGTGCCTTTTTTTTCCACTTAAGATAGTCCCTGTTCCTGAAATGTTCTTCTTCAGTGTGTTTGTCTTTCCCACCCACTAACAAACACAAAGTGATTCTCAAGCAGTGAGGAACTGCATGCCAACGATTGTGTGGCTTGGTCCTAAAACCCACCAATGTAGCTGTGGTTCTCTAACAAGTGCTCTTAATAGATTTCATTTGCATTACCCTTCAATTCAAATTGAATTGAAGTAGGGATCTTAGCTACAAAACATGATTTTATTCCTTACTCTACATGCGGATAAATGTGAAACATTTGCTTTCAACGTAAAGAAGTAAAACAAAACTCATGGACTTTGCACAACCTCTGCACTGGTAAGTGTAATAAGATGCAGTGGCTGTTCTTTCACTCTGGTGTTTGGCGTTATGACAAGGTGTTTAATGCTGGTGCTCTCCATCCCCACTAATGTTACTGGTGTACTGCCATCTCAAATACTTACATTTTATCACTCACCTATTGTTAGGCATAAGGGTATTTTTCCTGACCATTGTCATGATTCTAACAATGTATCAGAACAGTGAGATATCCTAGTAGAGTCTTATACAAGTTTCTTTAGATTATATCGTGATTAAGACCAGAGAGTTTGAGGCACAGCAGTGACAGTGTTCCTATGTCTCATTAGTGAGTGGGAAGTTAACTCAACATCTGCTTCTGGTTGAGTTGTGTTGTTAACTATTATAAAGAGGCAACAAATGGAGCAACAGTTTAATTTGTTCAGTCCCTGAGAAAATATGTGAAATCCAATGTCCTCTTCAAATAACTACAGATTTTATATCTAATCCAAAAGGTTGATATGGCAAATTCTTACAAGGATCAATGCAAGATTTCATGGGAACAATAGTGAGATATCATGACACAGAAATTAGAATGGTTAAAATCTGACCAAATGATGCCACCAAGTAATGGTGAAGCAGGAATTCTGATGTATTGCTGATGGGACATGGGGTAGTACAGCTCCTTTGATGGACATTCTGAAAGTTTCTCCCAAAGACTCTTTATACACAGAGACGAATCAACCACGCTCTTTTATATTTATAGAAATCATTTGAGCCAGGTAAGGTGATGTAGCCTGGGAATCTCAAAACTATGGCGGTTCCAGTTTGGTCTATGTCATAAGTTCTAGACTGCTTCAACTACAAAAAGACATCATTGTGCACACATGTGCATGCACACACACACGTATAAAATTTAATAATTGAAAATGTGTATTCACAAAAAA
>NW_008348217.1:2574-6319 GCF_000622305.1 Nannospalax galili | reverse complement strand
TCATGTTACATTGGGCATCTTTGTTTAAACTGTGATGGTGGCACACATGCAGTGAACTTGCACAGTTGACTTCTGTGACACATACACACAGGAAGGGAGGCTTCTACCCTAATGAGGTTTGAATAACAGCAATGATCCCTATAATATTTATTCCTGGTTGTGACAATATACTAGAATAATTATAAAATATTACCTTTGAGTGATGTTTGGTGCAGTTTATACAGATGTCTCTATTATTTCTGGAAACTGTACCCACATCTATTAGATATGCACATGACAGAATATTATTTCACAAGAGTGAAATTCTGATACATGCTCCCAAATGGAAAAGTCTTGAAGACATCATACTGTATAAAACAAACCAGACATATAGGAAGAATACTAAACAACTCCACATGTGTAAGGTGCCTATCATCAAGCAAATAGTCAAATGGTGCAACAGTGGTCACCCAGGCTGGTAAGATGAAGCAATGAACACACAGTTTGGGGTGGTAAAAATGATCTGAAATGGAAAGTAGCAATTATTACAAAGCTCTGTAAATGCATTTAATGCCACTGAACTGAACACGTGGAATAGTGAAAAAGTATATGTTATATATGTAGTTTGCCACATTAAAAAGCTACTATTATGTAAAATTTTTTAAAATTATTGTAAGATATCACTGTGAGGGTAAATGTATTAGATTCTATTGCTGTGATAAAACACCATGATCAAACTCAACTTAAGAAAGAAAGTTTATATGAGCTCACAGCTCCAGCAGGAGAGTCTATAATGACAGGGAAGGCATAGAAGCAGGTGGCAAGAGCAGGAAGTTGAGACACCACATCTTCAACAACGTGCACAAAGCAGAAAATGAACTAGAATTGGGGACAGGTGAGAAACACAAAACTCGTCCACAGTGATGTACTCCTCCAGCAAAGCTCCATTTCCTAAAGGCTCCATAACCTCCCTAACTGGTGCCATCAACCAGGGACCAAATATTCAAATACATGCATCCATGGGAACATTTCTCAGTCAAACAACCACATTCCAGCCCTGTATGGCAAAACAAAGAACTGGGCCCAGCTCAGGCTGCCTGCCATAAGGAATGGGGAAAGGGCTTCCACATACTTGACAGCCCAGTGCAGTCAGGCGTGGCAATGACAGCCTGCTGAGATATGAGCTGCCCGGAGACAGACTGCCATTGGATATCATAGGATGGTGTGGGAAACCAAGATTGGCTAGCCAACCCCTTATAACCCCAAACGCTTCCCAGAATAAACGAGTCTACAGCAGCTCACCCTCTGCTTGCTTTCACCCAATTCCCGGTGTCTGTGTTGTTACTCTGTGCCTATCACCCCCATATCGGCAGGCACCCTGTGTCCCCCTCTGGCTGTCTCCGGCAAAGGACAACAACATACCCCCTTTCCCCATAGGCTCATGGCCACCTTATGATGAGTCTGAATTGAAAAGTCCTCATAGTCTTTAGTAGTCTCCAAACTGTTCTAAAGTCCAAAGTCCAAAGTCTTCTTTGAGACTTAAGGCAATATCTTAACTATAACTTCTATAAGATAAAAATAAAATAAAAAACAACAAAATTACATACTTCCAGCATACAATGGCATAGAAATATACACTCCCACTTGAAAGGCAGGAATCGAGGCACAATGAGGAAATACTGGACAAAAGCAAGATTGAAACTCAGCAGGGGAAGCACCAGATCATGTAGTTTCAAGTCCAATGTCTGGGAGGTTAGTTTTGTAGGCTTAGACGACTCTGCCTCTCCAATTTTGCTTCTGCTGTGTGCATCTCTCTCTTGGGCTTGTTCCACTCTGTATTTCACTTAATTTCACAGATATCTCATAGCTGTGGTATATCCAAAATCTCCACTGCAACCCAACCTTCAGTTTCATAGCTTATGCAATGTCCTCTCAAGGCCTTCATGCACAGAGTCCCTTGCCACATGCTGCTTACCTGAGCAGCTTTCCGAAACCATGGAGGAAGGATCTACGTTGCTCTTACTCTTGCTTCTTTAATGCCTCTAAATCCAGTACCATGTAAATGGCACTGTCAAGTTATACTGCCAGCTTGGGATGGACCATTGCCCTCTTGGATAACGTTTCAGTAGCTTTTGTATGCTGTTGTCTGTGGGGAGCAGCAAGGTTTTTATGCCTTTTCCTTTCAAAATCTAGAAGCTTAGCTGAGTGGGGTTACCATTCTCACTGCTCCACGTCAGAGCAGGGGCCTCTCCTTAATGCTGATAATCTCCTTAATAATTATAACCTCTTTTATAGCACATGCCTTGCCTATATCATTTAGAATTCAGGAGCACTTTTGTCCTCCAAAGTTAGCATTTTGCATTTCTTTCTGGCTCCCCTTGCTCTTCCTCATTGTAGACCTGCATAAAAGTTATCATTAGTGACTATTCCAAAGATGCAGTGTTATCCTGTCTTGAAATTTCCTCTGCTAAAAAAGTAATCTACTATGTTTTAAGTTAATCTCAGATAAATTTTCATGGTTATAGGTAGAGAGCAGCCAGATTCTTTTCCCAAAGAATCACAGCAAAGGCCCATTGCTAACAGATCCTCCCCCTCTGAAACCTTATGTGCCATGTCTGTACAGTCCACATTACTCTCAACACTACTGTCTCCACGTTACTCTCAGCATATCGGTCTCTGTATTACTCTCATCTTCTGTATTACTACCATCTTCTCCACATTACTCTCAGCTCTACTGTCTTTTCCACATTACTATCAACACTTCTGTCTCCTCTCCTGCTATAGTGGCCCATTATGCTCTCCTTATAGCACTCAACTCCCGTTTTTAGTCCAAAGTTCCAACCTTTTTCACATTCCTCCCAAGACCACTATGGTCAGGTTCTTCCGAGCAATGGCCCACTCTCTAGAACTAATTTCTGTTATGTTTCCTTTTTTGTTATGTTAAAATACCATGACCAACTTTAAAGGAGTTTATTTTGGCTTACAGTTCTTCAGAGTGGTTCAATACTGGTGAGGGAGGCATGGCAGCTGGTGTCCAGAGCTAGAAGCTGAGAAATCACATCCTCAACTATTCACAGGAGGCAGAGTGAAACTGGATATGGGGAAAATCTATGAATCCTCAAAGCCCGCCCTCAATGACAGACTTCTGTTAGGTTCTTATGTGTGTAATTTGGATTCCATGTTCTTTTAACAAGTTGATGCTGCACATCACTCTTCTGAGCCAAGTAATTGCCACATTCATGACTTCAGCTGTGCCTACTTGCTAAGGATCATCACAATTTGGCTTGTTAATGGTTATGTTCCTTCATTAAAGAAGTAAACAGGGTCATTGGACCCTCACCTGAGTATTCATTCTCAGCCAGCTGTATGCAATTCTGCCCTAATTGCATATGATCTCCTGGATTTGGGAAGGACTATGCTATATAATCTTGGGATGGCTGGGAAGAGAGGGTTTGACCCATGTTGTTATAAAAAGTCAACATCCGTGCTGGGTAAAAGCTTTCCAGTGCAAGTACTCTCAGGTTACTCATCTAGCTCGGTAACCCCTCACTCATCTTTGTAAGTAAAATTAGTAAATTCATTGGTTCCCCAGGGTGAATTTTAATGTAATCAAATATTGGTTTGACCCCAGAACCTTAGAAAGGTGATGAACATTGCTTAGTATCGCCAGGAAAAGAATTCTTACAACAGATGGAAAGTTTATTTGTTAATGTTATTATGTCTCATGGTATTAAAAAAAAAAATGGGGAGGTGAAAAAAGATTTTA
>NW_008348217.1:0-971 GCF_000622305.1 Nannospalax galili | reverse complement strand
TTCTAGGAATACCATGGGCCCAATAAAATCCTTAATTTGAACCCAAAGTTATCTGTTAATATCATATACTCCTTGTTTACTTCGCAATTTCTTTTTTATTGTGCTATAAATTTTCCAATAAAAATTTAAACCTCACAAAAAAAGATCATAGACCTCAACTGTTCTCAATCCAATCGTTTCTGCATGGATCACGACCAGATCTTTTTGAAGTGGTTACTTTTGTTACTTTCTTTGGTAAACTTGGAAGCTTACACAGCAAGTAGAACCAGTGACAGGCAGTCGAGCAGTGATTAAACACAACGTTAAGTCTCCAAGGAAATTTCCTTTGTCGCGGTCTTCAGTCACTGAAGTTGACTTGGTGGGACACCCTTGTCGGCAGTTTCCTTTCATTTGCAACTTGGCTTAGAATCATCACAGGAGCTGTAAACATGCTGGTGACCAAGGCCACACTTGAGTTCACTCTATTTTCAGGTGTGTGTGTGTTGGGGGGGTGTTGTCCTGGTCCTTGGGATTTGCAAGAGTGCCCTTAAGAATTTCATGTAGCCTGTATGTATCCCTTGAGAACTACTAATGCGGAGGGAAGGAAATGCAGAGGCCGGTTGAACTGGAAGGAGAGTGTCTTTTTCTCCAATACTTCATTCTCACCTGGAAATAGTTTCCCATGCCCCTCACCAATCCATTCTGAAGACTAAGCAGCCTTACTGAAGCGCAAATTTTTGCTGCAATGAACTTAATGCCCTCATGCCTAAGCTAAAGCTTCCTTGATCTTACCCCACTAGCTCTTCAGAAGCTGGCAACCAAAAAGTAACAATAGCTCTACGTGTGTGTATTAGGCTGAATAAAAATATACAGAGGAAGTTGGAAAAATCTCTTTCCTAATCGACAAATTATTAATTTGTCAACTCCCAGAAGTCCAGCCCGCCACAGGAGCAGAGCAAGTTAATTGCATTCTCATGTTAAAATGGCATCTA
>NW_008348216.1:4765-6101 GCF_000622305.1 Nannospalax galili | reverse complement strand
TCTCTCTCTCTCTCATCAGCCTTCTGCAAACTTTATTTGTAATTAGAAAGGTTACAACAGCATCAAAGCATAAGACTATAAATCAAACCATGAATTTGTACAATATTTCTCAGTATACAAGTTTTTCAATAATCACAGTAAAAGGAAAGCACAAAGTTCAATGATTAAACTTTCCTTAACATAGCCAAGCAATGTCTCTATTGTTTTCTCTATAGCCTTGCAGTTCTGTTTTACCGTAGATGTATAATAGAGCCTTTGCCAATTTCCCTTTAATTCTTTGATTTTAACATTTACAGGTTGGCGTGTATATTTGAAAAAATTATTTTTCTCATGGGAACAGGAATAACCAGCTCTTTTTATTTATTGTCTAACAAATTTCCCAATTTATCTTTCTCCTCTCCCTTTTGCTATTCTTGAACGGTTTGTATTCTATGAGTCATAAGATTATTTTCTTCACTTCAATATCCTTTATTATTTTGTTGTCATTTATCTTTGAGGGCTTTTTGAATCGCTTTTAGTCTTTGTAAAATAACTGGCAATTTTTCTTCAGAGGTCATGCACCACCAGGTTTTTACTGACCTAGTAAATCTTTCTATCCAAGAGGGAGTTTCCCTAAGCGAAGTAGTTTTCCTTATACCAAAGTATAGTCTCAATAGTTCCTTGTTCAGGATTAAAATCATAAACTCCCGTAAAAGGCAGCAGGGCATCTAGAGATTGCATGCTATATTTTGCTTTGGGGGGAAACCAAGCCTCATTATTAATCACAAATGCAGATCCAAACGACGTCATAGCTGTAGGAGGAAGTCGTCTATCTTTTTACTTTCGTTTTGTTTCAATAATATGATAATTCTGCCAAAGGCAGAGAATTCCCCGGTTTATTTTCCCATTCCTTCATCAGAGTTGGTTATCAGAATACTTAAAGAACAGAAGCTTATAAGATTACCAAAACCAGGATTAATTGGGGAAGTGATATGCACCAAAAGAGTAGCGGTCATCGTCTTTCGGCTGGAAATTTGTCAAGCAGCACACTTGTCAAGAACCACGGAACTCTTGGAGCCACCATCTACCCCTTTTTATTTTTTAATTTGAAGGTTTCAAACTGAAGAGTAAGGGCATATTTACTTTTTCCTAGTTGTCTGATGATGACTGGAAGGGAATAAACCAGAATTAATATTAGGAACAAAACAATCCCTAAATTTATAAAAAAATGACCAAGCACTAGTATTAGACACATAAGATCGAATGGCAGAGACAAGTGAGTCTGAAGTTTCCTCCAAATGTGAAGTATCTATATGGGATTTACTGAGAGTTAGGATTTTGGGTATGTAAGTTATGA